>NC_045553.1:42783916-43076416 GCF_009769535.1 Thamnophis elegans
GCTGTTCCTGGAGATGCCAGAGTCGAAGGAAAAGAAGTAGAAATAATAATGAAATATCGCGACCTGGCCATCGAAATCACAGGGCTGTGGATGAAGCATGTAACAGTGATATCCATTGTCATCAGGGCACTTGGCACCATGTCCAAGAATTTTACAAGACACATCCACAAATTGCAGCTTCCTGTAATAACCCCAGTGGAACTGCAAAAAATCTGCGCTACTCGGAGCATCTTATATTTTAAGAAGGTACTTGGTTGAAGGAGGAGGAGGAGGAGGAGAAGAAGATGATGAAGATGAAGAAGAGGAAGAAGAAGAGGAGGAGGAGGAGGAAGACAAAGAGGAAAAAGAGGAAGAGGAAGAAGGAGGAGGAGAAGGAGAAGAAGAGGAAGAAGGAGGAGGAGAAGGAGGAGGAGAAGAAGAGGAAGAGGTGAGAAAGAAGAAAGAGAAGAAGAAGAAGAAGAAGAAGAAGAAGAAGAAGAAGAAGAAGGAGAAGGAGAAGGAGAAGGAGAAGGAGAAGGAGAAGGAGCAGGAGTAGGAGAATGAGAAGGAGAAGGAGAAGGAGGAGAAGGAGAAGGAGAAGGAGAAGGAGAAGGAGAAGGAGAAGGAGAAGGAGAAGGAGAAGGAGAAGGAGAAGGAGAAGGAGAGGAAGAGGAAGAGGAAGAGGAAGAGAGGAAGGAGAAGAAGGATGATGATGAGGAGGATGATGAGGAGGAAGAGGAGGAGGAGGAGGAGGAGGAGGAAGAGGAGGAGGAGGAAGAGGAGGAGGAGGAGGAGGAGGATATTGAAACTTGGAGCAGTCATTCCTTCTTTCTTTGTAAGGAGTTTATCACATGTTGGATGTTCCCCTCTAGAGATTCCAGATCCAGTTGGGCTGAAACTGAATTGGCATTCCACCACTTTCCCCACCTTTGAGCTAATCACCCAGCGGCTTGGCAACCCTCCAAGGCTGCCCTGAAGGCAAAAAATGTTCCCATCAAATCCAAGCCAGCAGAGGATTAAGCTAAGAGAATGTCACCTACACTAGAGTAATTTGCAATTTCCTTTTTTCCCCTCCCCTCCCCTCCCTCTGCCCCGCCCAACACTGTTAAATTACTTCCAGCTTATTTGTCTGGCTAGAGGTTAATGAAACACTAATGATGTTAATGAGCCATGTGCTACCAGGAGCTTTCCCCTCCCCAAGACTGATATATAATAGCTGTTTTCCTTCCCCTTTTAATCTCCCTTTTTTCCACCCCCATCATTTGGGAATTACAGGCCGAAGCAATTAACAGCTCCTACAACTCTCTTCCCTTTTAGTCACAGCCCAGTGGGGCAAAGAAAAGGAGGCTATTAAACTTGGTTTGCCTACTCACAGGTGAGAGGTGCTTGGAGGCAGGAAGGCAAGATGCCATTTCAGCCCGGAGGGGAAATGCTTATCAGCGGCAGAAGCAGGAGGGAAATTTGCCATCTGCTGAGGAATCTTGCAAGAGGCTATACCTGCAGAGGTGAGTTCCTACCGGTTTGGCCGAGTAAGTAGTAACTCAGCCTGCCACGCCCCCGAACTGGTTCTCTCAGCAGCGCCATAGGAACCGCCATCTTGTTTTTTTTATTCCGTGCATGCGCAGAAGCATTTTTTAGTACTGTGCATGCACGCATGTGACACACATCAAGAGCACACACACACACATGGCATGTCCCTGAAGGAACCAGCAGGAGCAGCAGATGGAACCCACTCCTGAATACCTGTGTCTATTGGTCATCGGAAATCCCCAATGGATCGCTTGTGTAAAAATGAAGGGGAAAAAGTGAACTCATGGTTTATGGTTTTGATAGTTAGACGGGGTAGATTATGGAAAGAAGAGAATCACGATCAGAGGTGGGTTGCTACCGGTTCGGCCCGGATTGGTCGAACTGGTAGTAGCAGCGGCGGGAGACTCCACCCGCCCACCTGGGCGCTTCTAACCATGCACAGAAGCTTCTACGCATGCGCAGAAAAGTCACGTGGATGGAAGCGC
Source organism: Thamnophis elegans (assembly GCF_009769535.1). Taxonomy (NCBI): domain Eukaryota; kingdom Metazoa; phylum Chordata; class Lepidosauria; order Squamata; family Natricidae; genus Thamnophis; species Thamnophis elegans. The sequence continues at coordinate 42,785,911 of NC_045553.1, forward strand.
AACCAAACTGGTAGTAAAAAGATTAGCAACGCACCTCTGGTCATGGTGTAACTTTAGAGTGAAAGAAGTTAGCGCCCACCCCTCTCCCAGAAGAATGAAATATCCTAGGAAATATTAAAAAGGCAGAATATTATATTTCTCTGGATGAGAAAAGGAGAAACGTGTTTTAAAGACAAAGCAGCTCCCTGACCCCCCTTCATCTCCAGGGTGATGGGATTAAGACATGGCCCTCAGGACATGATAAGATTAGCCCTCTACCCATCTCACCACATGGTACCTGGGAAGATTACATCACCCAGCAAGGCTCAACCAAGATTGGGACTCAGGGCAGCCTACAGAGTTAGCTAACAAACCCGCCCTCTGGGAGTCTGACCACCAATCAGAATACATTTCTCACACAGGAACCAACATATATCTTCTAATTCAATTTAAACACAGAGAGCATTTCTTCTGATTTTTTTCTACAATTAACAATATACTATACCTTTCTTTATGCCTTAATCAATTGCATAACAACAGCAATCTTACTACTATTCTTTGGTCTACTAATGTAACTCTTTCCCCCTTTCCTTCTCTTTTAACCATTTTCTTTTGGGCTCTCAAAAATTCCACTTTCAATTCTTTTTCTTCTTCTCCCCCATTCCCCTAACTTCTTTTTCCTATTTTGGTGGTTATTGGATCTTTTCTTCAGAGTATCCTTTTGCAACCTCGTATTCCAAACCAGTGGATGGCCCCGCCCACCTGCCCTGGAGCTATGCCATCCCATTTAGGCACTTATTTTCGCCAAAGCGCATCGGTGGAATGCCAAGCGCATGCACAGACAGGCCCTCACATTTGCGAACCAGTAAGGAAGGTGAGTTAATGCTACCCCTGCTTCTGACCAGCAAAGTCAATGAAAAATCCAGGTTAACTGAGCAACCATTTTACTCACTTAATAATTGCAGTGAATCCCTTAAAAACTGTGGCAGGAAAGGTCATAAAATTGGGCAAACCTCAACTGTCTTGTTTGGCAAAGTTTGGGTTCAGAAGTGGTTATAAGTTGAGGACTTAGCTGTGGTTCATCTAGCCGCATTTCCTGGCTGGTTTACCTGGTCAGGCTAATAAACAATCATCCAACTCTGAATGACCTCAAGACTGGACTACTGCAATGCGCTCTACATGGGGCAGCCCTTGAAGAGCATTCAGAGACTTCAGCTCGTCCAGAATGCAGCCGCGCGAGCGATTGTGGGTGCACCTCGGTACACCCACGTTACACCTATCCTCTGCGAGCTGCACTGGTTACCGATTGGTCTCCGGATACACTTCAAGGTGCTAGTCGTCACTTATAAAGCCCTTCATGGTATTGGACCTGGGTACTTGAGAGACCGCCTGCTGCCAATTACCTCCCAAAGGCCCATTAGATCACACAGGACAGGCCTCCTCCAGGTTCCGTCTACCAACCAATGTCATCTGGCTACTACCCAGGGGAGGGCCTTCTCTGTGGCGGCTCCGGCCCTTTGGAACGAACTCCCCGCAGAGATTCGGACCCTCACCTCTCTCCAGGCCTTCCGAAAAGCCGTTAAAACCTGGCTGTGTCGGCAGGCCTGGGGTGGATGAGTTCCCTTCCCCTCTCGAATCGTGTGGCTGTTGGTTGTTTTTAAATGCCCTGTATTTTTGTAGCTTTTGTGTTTTTCCCTTCCCCTCCTTGGGTTTGTGTGTCGCCCTGAGTCCCGCAGGGAATAGGGCGGCATATAAATAAAATGAAACTCAAACTCAAACTCAAATGCTGACTTGAAAGGGTGTCAATAAATAAGCCAGCCGGCCTGATGGAAATTGGCTAGTTTCATACTCTTTGCAAGGTAAAATTGAAGGTTCTATATTTTCAGTACAAGAGGCAAGAGAAATAGAAGAGGAAAATGAAAATGCCAATTATACCAGGGATGGAGGGAAAAGAACCAGAATTAAAAATAAATCCCCAGTAGTAATGCCTTTTTAAAATCAATCTAAATTTTATAATGCTGCAAAAATGTCGAGTCTTTTAAAGGACTCAAAAGGAAAGAAGAAACAGAAGGGGAGGGGAGGGGAGGAGAGGGAGGGAAAGAGGGAGAAGGGGAGGGGAAAGGGAAGAGGAAGGAAGGGGAAGAGGAAGGAAAAGGAGGTGAAGGAAGGAAGAGGAATGGGGAAGAGGAAAAAGGAAGGGAGGGAGGAAGAGGAGGTTGGAAGGAGGGAGGATGGGAAGGAGAAGCAAGGGAGGGGAAGGAAGAGGAAGATGAGAAAAGGAAGGAAGAGGAATCAAGCAAGGAAGGGGAATGGGGAGGAGGGAAGAAGAAGGGAGGGAGGGGAGGTTGGGAGGGGAGGAGGGGAAGGAGGAGGGAGGGAGGGGAAGAGGAGGGAAGGAAGGAAGGAAAGAAGGAAGAAAAGGGAATGGGGTGGAGGGAAGGGAAAGGAAGGGAGGCTGGGAGGGGAGATGGGGAGGAGGGGAAGGAGAAGGAGAAGGGAGGGAGGGGAAGAAGAAGAGGAAGAGGAGGAAAGGAAGGAAGGAAGGAAGGAAGAACCACAAGTGAAATGTGAAATTATTGTAAACTGGTCTTCTTCAGACAATACCCCACATTAAAAAGAAACAGAAGCCTGATAACCCATCCATTCAAAAGTTTCTGTCCCAAAGGATGCCGCAGTATTGACACCCAGAAATATTCACACTCTAGAAAGACTCGAGAACGGGAGTTTTGAAATTCAACAAACGGGAATGCAGACATCCCAGCCTTAAAACCACATCAACATCATCATCACCATCGCGTTGATAGATGTGTGGATGCCAGAGGGCAAGAGACAAAAAATTATGAGCTGGCAAGTAACCAGGGTGAGGAACACTTTAGCTTCTGCTTCCATTAGGGGGTATCTGTCTATATTTAAAGCTGTGGTGCTGAGATAAGGGGAGGGGGGGAGGGAGCCGGTGACTGGAGAGACCTCCAAAAAAATTGCCTGGACGAAGTGGGAGATAAGACATTTCAGACAGAGGGAGAGAGAGAGAGAGAAAGAGAGAGAGAGAGAGGGAAAGAAAAGATTTATAGAGCTTCATCTGCTTTTGACAATTCCACCACAGTCTCCAATCTGAGATGCAGCAGTCCTGGAAGTCCCCATCACGGGGGGGGGGGGGGGAAATCCGTCCGGCCTCCAGTATCTATTTATCCAGACAACCTGTCAGCCAAGTGCAGCTGGATCTCACAATGACACAAACAAGACAGCAGCACAATAGCTTTTGGGATGCTTTATTGCCTTTTCTCCCGATCTCCTTTTTAATAGCGGCGGCTCTTGTTTTATTTTATTTTTTTTCCCCTCCCCCTAAACCACAACAAAGACGTTTCGCATTGCCTTTGTTATCAACCCTTTTCGGGTTTCGGCTGTGTTTATTTATGACCGCCACAAAGGGCTCCGGTGAAAAGATGCCATTAGAACGGAACGACACGGGTTCCTGACACCGCAGATGGAAATCGCTGCGGACATTCGGTGGAAATTCACTTTGTGGCTGGTCCACTTGCCTCCGGCTTTTCGGGATGACTGTTTGCAGAGCAAAATGCGATGCCGAAGGGCATACCCTCCCCCCCCAAAAAAAGCACAGAAAGGGTAAAAAGAGAGCCAGCTTAGGATAGAGATGAAGTGGGTTGCCTTAGCTCTCTTCTCTTTCTTCTTCTTCCTTGTTGACAATCAACAAGGGAGGAACCAAGAATGACATGAGGAGATACTTCAGAGTAGTTACTGTAACTGTATTGCTACTTTATTGCTGCTTGCCTACAGGCAGGAATCTTGCCGGACTAATCTTGTCGCATGAATCTGCATCTGTTAGATTTTAATGTAATATGATTGCACATGTATACTGTCTTCTCATATTTTTTCTTTAAAACTAAGATATGTTAAGTATATTGATATGGGAGCATAAATACCATCAACATAGAATGGAGTTTGCTCAGAAGCTTAAATACACCAATAAGAAGAAGAGTGGGAAACAGAGGAGAGAAGAAAGGTAGGAAGAGAGGGATAGGAGAGAGGGTAAGGGGGGAAGATGAGGAGGATAAGGAGGAGTGGAATGAAGAGAGAGGAGAAGGAGAAAGGAAGGGGAAGTAGAGTAGAAAAGTATGATGGAGGGAAGAAAGGAGGTAGGGGAGAGGTAGAAGAAAGAGGTGTATGGAGAGCAGAAGAGGTAATAATGGGTTTTTATCTTTCTGGGCGTTGAGGACAAGAGGAACTGATATAATTACTACTTAATACAATAGGATATTGGCTATGTAATAGTATACATGTGATTATATGTTATGAAAGTGGAAAATAAAAAAAAAGTATATTTAAAGAATCTGCATCTCGGAAAGATTAGGGAGGGTTTGCCCTGTTGTGGCCTGCCAGCAGGGCTGGCATCCGATTCGGACAGTGAGGAGGTTGGGGAGGAACATGGGCCAGTCCTGGAGTCTGGGGAAGGCTCTGATGAGGGCTCTGTGTCGAAGGCAGAGAGGGGGCCAGAGCCGTATTCCAGTTATCAGCTGCCTTCAGAGTCAGACATCAGTGAGGCAGACAAACAGCTGCAACCTGTTCCCAGTGTGCGCATGCACAGAGTTACCAGACGAAGGGAACAGCTAAAAAAACAGGGGTCGACTTGGGAGTAAGGCCACAGGTGGATGATGAATGGCCTCTCCCAGAGGAAATAAAAGAGGAGCAAACGGGGAGTGGAGTTTGCAGGAGACAATTAGTTCGCTTCATTGGCTCATGACTTTTGCAGATAGTGGCCTGGCAGCTCTCTAAGCCAGATAAGGAGTTCACTTCATGCTCCTAGGAAGCCTCGGTCAGAACAATTCCATGTTGAGATGCCTCATTGCTCCTTGGAGGAGGGGGAAAACCCTCCCTCCTGTGACTATAGACTAGGTTCCACCACACAAACAGACATTTACTGTGAGGGAATCTGGAGCTGAGTGAAGGGGAGGAGTGAAGGCCTGACTAACCTTGAGTTATTGACAGGGAGGAAGCCACCGAAAGGGAATCCTCTCTGAAACTTTGCAGGGCTTATTTAGTTGTTGTGTGGTGAGTGCTTTAGTCTGGCAAGATTCCTGTCTATAGGTGAGCAGCAATAGACATACCACTCTGGATCACTTCAGACTCCATGCTCCTGACACTTATGCACACAGCATAATTAGCTATAGGCTAGCTCTTTAGGGCAGGAAGTCCAACATTCAGAATTAGAAAAGAGACACTCATAAAATGGCCAAACAATAGCACTTAGAGTTATGGTGCTTTACAGCCCCCTCTGGGCAGTTTACAATGTCAGCATATTGCCCCCAATGATACCTTGGAAGGATGGAAGGCTGAGTCAACCTTGAGCTGATCAGGATCGAACTCCAGGCAATGGGCAGCGTTAGCCTGCAATATTGCATTCTAACCAGTAGGGTTCATCTGATGAAATGATAATCGGGAATCCAAAATGATTCCAAAATTCACATGACTCTAGATTGGTGGGAACTAGAGGTGGTATTCAGCAGGTTCTGGCCAGTTCTGGAGAACCAGTAACGGACATTTTGAGTAGTTCGGAGAACCGGTAAATACCACCTCTGACTGGCCCCGCCCCCATCTATTCTCTGCCTCCCAAGTCTCAGCTGATCAGGAGGGAATGGGGATTTTACAGTATCCGTCCCCTGGAGTGGGATGGAAATGGAGATTTTACAGTATCAAAAGTGACTTTTGATCATTGTTCACACTTTGACCATTGCAGCAGCCCCATGGCCGCATGATCAAAATTCAGACACTTTTCAACTGACTCATATTTATGACGGTTGCTGTGTCCCAAGGTCATATGATCCCCTTTTGCAACCTTCTGATAAGCAAATTAAGTGGGGAAATCCAGATTCACTTCATTACTGTGTGACTAACTTAACAAGAACAACTTAACCATAGTGGCCAGAAAGGCCATAAAAATGGGGCCATATTCACTTAACAAATGTTTCACTTAGCAACAGAAATTTTGGCCTCTGTCATGGTCATACATTGAGGACTATCTCTACAGAAAAGATACCCACCAATCCGGGGGGGGGGGGCTGCTGGAGGTCTGCACAGGTTCGGACAATCCTCTAGGTGGGATTCTGCATGGTTCAACGAACCCCCAAATGCCACCCCTGGCTGGCCATGCCCACCTTGCTCCTCTCACCCCAACCCTCTTTTCCCAGGAGTCTCTATGTGGATTGTTCATCATGCCAGGTAAGCAGAGGTGGGCTCCTACCAGTTTGAACTGGTTCAACCATGTAGGTAGTAGTCGGAAGCATGTCCCTGACCGAACCAGCAGTAAAAGAATAGGGAGCCTACCCCTGCAGGTAAGTGCAGGCCCCATGCAGAGGGTCAGGGAGGGCAGAAAACGGGCCTACCGGAGGTTCCAGAAGTCCAGAAATGGGCCTGTTTCCGGCCTTTGGAGGGCCTCCGGAGCCTGGGGGAAGCAGTTTCCTTCCTCCCGGAAGCTCGAGGAATGCCTCTGGAGCCTGGGAAGGACAAAAAATGCCTCCCCCCCCCTCTGCTGTGGCACAAGAGGATGACTAGGCCATGCCCACCATGGCGATGCCCACCCAGCAACGAGGCAGCAAACCCCTTGCTGCAGTTTTTGAAGCCCACCCCTGCACCAATGTCTACCGTCTCCCCCTCCGATGGAACAATTTTGTGTGGCTTCCTTAATTTTTCTCCGAGTCTTCAATTATCAATTTCCCCCCCTCCATGTACTTGTCTCACCCACAGATCATATTCCTATTGAACAGCCCTTGGAAAAAAAAATCTTAATCTACTTGAAGAGGGAGGGAGTGGAAATGAAGTATCAGGTTCAGCAATATCTTCGTGAATGAACGGATCTGCATAATTTGCACACTCTTATTTTAAAAAAAAACTTCCATAAGACCCGAGACAATCTTCAAGTGCTGCTGATATTCTCAAAAAAAAAGAGAGAGAAGAAGAAGAAGTTAATATTACCCCAAATCCAAAGCAAGATTAAAAGATTTCTTTGGTATCATAGAAGAAATGTCTTGCTTTATGAGAAATCTTTTACATTAGCTGAAAGGTAAAGCAATCATTTTTAATGTCACATCTATGCACAAAGGACAGCAGGCTAAGAAACGGCTTAAAAATCTCATAGCTGGCTCCCTAGGAGACACATATCCATCCTGCTTCTAGGAATATTAACCATATCCGCTAACATCATTGTTTCTCAACATTGGCCATGTTAAGATCTGTGGACTTAAAACTCTCAGAATTCCCCAGGAGGCCATGCTGGCTGAGGAATTTCTGGAGTTGAAGTCCATATCTTATCTCAGGGGGCTGCCCCAAAGAAGAGGGAATCAAGCTATTCTCCAAAGCACCTGAAGGCAGGACAAGAAGCAATGGGTGGAAACTAATCAAGGAGAGAAGCAACTTAGAACTAAGGAGAAATTTCCTGACAGTTAGGACAATGAATCAGTGGAACAACTTGCATCCAGAAGTTGTGAATGCTCCAACACTGGAAGTCTTTAAGAAGGTGTTGGATAACCATTTGTCTGAAGTGGTATAGGCTTTCCTGCCTAAGCGGGGTAGGACTAGATGACCCCCAAGGCCCCTTCCAACCCCGTTATTTTATTCTATTTTATTCTATTCTTACCTTTGTCAAAGTTGAGGGACACTGTGTAGTAATGTTTCAGCGTCGAGAAGCACTGTCTAGTAACAACCATTAGCAAAAAAAATCATCTTTCTAAACCATCAGGTGTCCAGTTAGTCCTATAGGTTCCAAACACTCAACCATTTCTATAATATGATATTGACTAACTTGGGAAAAGTACTTTAGTCCAATGTTTTCCTTTCTCCCTGTCTGTTGCACACTTGATTTGCACAAAGTAACATCACTCTTGAAATGCACATTATGCATAAAGTGCTCACTGAATGCAGCCAAAAAAGCCGATGCAGTCCTAAATTGCATTAACAGAGGGATACAATCAAGATCAAGTGAAGTACTAATACCACTCTATAAAGCCTTAGTAAGGCCACACCTAGAGTACTGCCTTCAGTTTTGCTCACCACACTATAAAAACAGATGTTGAGACTTTTTCTAAAGTGCAGAGAAGAGCAATCAAGATGATTAGGGGACTGGAGGCTAAAACGTATGATGAACGGTTGCAGGAACTGGGCATGGCTAGTCTAGTGAAGAGAAGGAACAGGGGAGACATGATAGCAGTGAGAACAATCAACCCATGGAACATAAGTTGCCTTCAGAAGTTGTGGGAGCTTCAGCCCTGGAAGCTTTCAAGAAGAGATTGGACTGCCATCTGTCAGAAATGGTGTAAGATCTCCTGCTTGTCTGAAGGTTGGACTAGATGATCTACAACAGTGGTAGTCAACCTGGTCCCTACCACCTACTAGTGGGCGTTCCAGCTTTCATGGTGGGCGGTAGGGGTTTTGTCCGATACTGAAGCACTTTCCTTTTTTAAAATTTAATTGACTTTTTAAAAAATAATTCATAGCATTATTTAAAAATTTTCATTAGTTTTTCATAAAATCATTATTGTGGAACCGGTGGGCGGTTAGAAAATTTTACTATTAACAGAGATACAAAAGTGGGCGGTAGGTATAAAAAGGTTGACTATCCCTGATCTACAAGGTCCCTTCCAACTCTGTTAATTGGAATAAAAAGTCATCTCTTTAATGAATAATCCACCATCTTCTTTCTCCTTCTCCGCCATCATTACCATCAGCAAAATTATCATCATACTGGGTCCATCGGTATTTGTGCTGTCATTCCAGACACTAACAGTGGAATTAGAGTTTTTGGAGCTTTTTTGTGTTGTATTTAACTACACCTTCCCCATCGTGGGATCCTCTCCTTATAGAGAGATATCTGGAGTGTTCCATAATATCTTTCAGGCAGTGTGCAAAGTAAATTCTCTTTTGATGAGGTTTGGCTTTAATTCTCCTTTTAATAATGTTGATTTAGTCCTTTCATTTGGCTGGTCTTACTGGCCTGCAGTTACACGGTGTATTTCAATCATTAAAAGAAAGAAAGAGAAAGAGGGGAGGGAGGGAGGGAGGGAGGGAGTGTGTGTGTATTTGTGTGAATGAGTGACGGAGAGAGAGAGAGACAGAGAGAAAGAGAGAGAGAGAGACAGAGAGAGAGACAGAGAGAGAGAGACAGAGAGAGAGACAGAGACAGAGAGACACCCATCAGCCACTTAAAATAGAAAATCAGAAATCTCGACAAAATTGGTAGACTCCCTCTAACACATCGGTCACCAAACCTTTGGACCTCAGGGACCACTGGTTCTCCAAACTACTCAAAATTTATTCTACCGGTTCTCTAGAACCTATCAGAACCTGCTGAATTTCACCCCTGGTTCAGACGTCTCTAATGAAGATGTCCTTCTTTCGCTAAAGCTCTCTACAAGAATCTGAACTACTAATAGTCAAAGCCAATTTGTGGTAGATAAGAATCAATGGAATTCAAGGAGGGCTGGACTTAGATCTCTTGTGGTCATGAAGGGACTCAAGACTATTGACTTGCTTGACCCCCCCTTCCTTTGGGCTCATCCTGGTCATCGCCTACAGAATGACTTGATCTCCATCTTCATCTAGACTCAATTGGAAGTCAGGTGACATCTCTGGGTTAAAACACAGACACACAAGTGAGCCTTCAGAGATCTGTAAAATGCACAGTTCCAAACCCTGCATGCCTATCATTTTGAATGGCATTTTGCTTGTAGTGAAATCAACTCGCCCCTCCCCCCCTTTATTTTCTGTTCTTTCCAGTAGTCCACTCTGTTAATTGACAGACTGGAAGGACAAAGATGCTTAACCTCCTGGCAAGCCGCAGAGCTGTCCACAGAGTGAATAAAGATGAATGGCTGTTTGCGGGCAAATGGAATAAATTCCTCTGTTTGTAAATGGGGAATTTCATTTCTGCTCCTCCAGTCCTATCTATAAAAAGCATATTATGCGGCATGGATCCTTTTCAAAGGAAGAAAAAGGTGCATTCTCTAATGCCAAGGGCAAGTGAGTTAAAGGATATTATAGCTCTTTAATTACATCAGGCTTGGAAAGAAATGAACTGTCAATGCTCCTCCATCACTTCCAAGTATTTTTTTTTCTTTATGATATCTACCTTGACCAGAGAGGGATGCGGTAGCTCAGTGGCTAAGACGCTGAGCTTGTCGATCAGAAAGGTGGGCAGTTCAGCGGTTCGAATCCCTAGTGCCGCGTAACAGAGTAAGCTCCTGTTACTTGTCCCAGCTTCTGCCAACCTAACAATTCGAAAGCACGTAAAAATGCAAGTAGAAAAATAGGAACCACCTTTGGTGGGAAAGTAACAGCATTCCGTGTGCCTTCTGCATTTAGTCATGCCGGCCACATGACCACGGAGAGAGTCAAGGATGAAAAGAATGTTGTGACATCGCACTGAAGCACCACCCCTTTTCTAAATGCATCACAATGTTGACCTGTGTATGAAAAGGGTGGAGTTATGGCTCTATGACACAATGCTGCTTTCATCAATAGGAAACATAGTGATATTCCTAGAGACCAACATTCCAACATCCATGAAATTGTCTCGTCTCCAGAAAGAAAAGAAAAAAAACCAGATTAAATCTTTATCAAAAGCTTTTATGGCTTCAGTGTTTGGAGGATTTTAGAAATATTAAATGAAATGCCAGTATGTGGTTTTGTATTAAATTTTGGTATAGTTTATGATGAAGGACATTTAAATAATTATAGTCAAACATAAATGGAGGTATAAGAGTAACATGTATAAATATTTGAGTTAAAATACTTGAGTTAATATGAATTATGCTTGATGACTGTGGAAGAGATGCAGGAAAACCTTTTGTAACCAACTGATACACTTTCTACAGTATGTATGGATGAGATTTTTTTTTTATGTTTAAAAATAAAAAAATGCAAAAAAAAAGCTTTTATGGCAAATGGGTGCAAAAGTTTTCATTATTTACAACTCTGATTATAATATAGAATGGTGTTTCCCTGAAAATAAGACCCCTGAATTTTGACCCCCGAAATAAGTGCTTGGCCTTATCTTTGGGGAGTTCTTATTATTTTTGAGGTGCAGGAGGCGGTGAGCTGCTGCTGTTTTGCAATATTTTTGGGAAGGGTTTATTTTCAGGGGAGGGCTTATTTTAGCGCTTGTGCTCAAAAGCATGATTGGGCTTATTATTTTGGGGAAAACAGGAATCTAAACAATAGTAATCTATCTATATAAAAATGTGTTTGTGTGTGTGTTTGTTTGTGTGTGTGTGTGTGTGTGTGTGTGTGTGTGTGTTCCAGCATAATTCTGGAACGGCTCAAGCAATTTCAACCAAATTTTGTACACAGATGACTTATTCTCTGGAAACAAATAATGTGGGGAAAAGACACCTGTGACACCCCTTGGGGAATGTGTTCTGTTAAGATACAGCCTGTTGTGCTTTAAAATGGCTTCTACTGTCCTCCCATAAAATGGTTTCTACTGTACAGCACAGTGGAGTTGCCATGGAATGGCTTCACAGTACTCCACAAGGGGGCTCCCTCTGGTATCGGGGAAAATCCAACATTAGAAATTATGTTTCATCCAGACATTTTCCTCCTGTAAATAAATACCTGGGCAATGCCAGGTTATCAACTAGTCTTCTATATATCTACTTCCAAGCGTTGATACAATATGGCTAAATCTAGTACGCTGGAATTTCACCCAGTTTTTCAAAGTTATTCTTATTAAAACCGAAGGCAACTTTTCTTCCTAAACAATTATTCAAGTTCCTCCTCCCCCTAAAATTCCACTCAATTACACACCTCCATAAAGGCTTAACAACCCCCGCATACACCATAGAATAACTGCACAGAGAGCCTAGGAAGCAATGAATGGAAAAAGTCAGCAGGGTCGAAAGGGGAAGTCATGAATGGCAAATCTCCTCCTTTTCAAAACAATAATAGAATATTGCCCAGAAATTATTCCGAAAAACAGGATAGCTGCATTCAGTTTTGGTTGCCATAGTGTAAAAAGAGGTTGAGACTCTAGAAAGAGTGCAGAGAAGAGCAACAAAGATGATTAGGGGACTGGAGGCTAAAACATATGAAGAACGGTTGGAGGAACTGGGCATGTCTAGTTTAATGAAAAGAAGGACTAGGGGAGACATGATAGGAGTGTTCCAATATCTCAGGGGTTGCCACAAAGAAGATTTGGGAGTCAAACTATTCTGCAAAGCACCTGAATGCAGGACAAGAATCAATCAAGGAGAGAAACTAATCAAGGAGAGAAGCAACTTAGAACTAAGGAGAAATTTCCTGACAGTCAGAACAATTAATGAGCGGAACAACTCGCCGCCAGAAGTTGTGAATGCTCCAACACTGGAAGTCTTTAAGAAGGTGTTGGATAACCATTTGTCTGAAGTGGTATAGGCTTTCTTGCCTAAGCGGGATAGGACTAGATGACCTCCAAGGCCCCTTCCAACCCTGTTATTTTATTCTATTTTATTCTATTCTTACCTTTGTCAAAGTTGAGGGACACTGTGTAGTAATGTTTCAGAAGATGTTTCAGAAGAATGTTTAAGAAGATGTTGGATAACCATTTGTCTGAAGTGGTATAGCTTTTCCTGCCTAAACAGAGGGTTGGACTAGAAGACCTCCAAGGCCCCTTCCAACTCTGTAATCCTATTCTATTCTAAAAGGCAACCCACAAGGCTCCCTATACACGGCCCAGATTTTGTCCAAATGGAACGCCTACATCTTTCTTTTTTTTCCTTTCCCTTTGTTGCTGGCAGCAAGGAACATTTAACAATGATGACGTTTATATTTTTTCAGCCGTTCCAAGGGGTATTGACAGGTAAAAGGACATCGGAATCATTATTCTGTAAGGAAGCTGAACTGTCTGACAAGAGCAAAGGAGTTCTGCTTGGAAAGTCCCCCTCAGTTGTGAAGAAAAGAGGAGATAAAAGAAAGTGGGGACTTAAGAAGCAGGACAGGTTCCCTGAGGGAACCCTTTTATTTTTTCGTGGTCACCTCTCTTGCCAAGATCCCTTCCTTATCAACGACGGATATTCCCCCCCCCTCTTTCCATATCAAAGACAGGTGCCTCCTCTGAGTTCCAGCTAAGGCATGTCTCCATCGAGATCACTGCATATTCCCCGGTGATCTTTGAACAATCAGCTGCTCTTCACCTTTTCCCCGCAAAGTGATGCCTGGCAGCAGATGAAAAGCAATCCAGATAAACCCCCATTTTGGACAAAAAAAAAATCCCTTTTCAACCCCATCCAGATCCTTTGACAAAGCCCCCTGCTGAGATAATGGCTGGTTTAAAAATAAATGTTTTTTTTAAAAAAACGTGGCATGCTTGACAGTGATTAACAGAGGATCCCAGGAAGCCGAAGGAAGGAAAGAAAGAATTCAATGAACAACCACAAACAATTATTCCTCTTCAATAATCATTACTTTAAGAGGCGAACCGCACCTATAAATATTGCAAGGATGGCCACGTTTCTATGACTAATTGCCACAATAAATTAAAACTCAGTCACAATCTTACCAACTAAGTCTGGCAACTTGCTAACTGAAGGAACATGTTGTGGCCTGCCAGGGGCCAGTAGAGCTGGCAGCAGATTCAGACAGTGAGGAGGTTGGGGAGGAGCATGGGCCAGTCCTGGAGTCTGGGGAAGGCTCGGAGGAGGGCTCTACGTCGGAGGCAGAAACGGGGCCGAGGCTGTCTGGCAGTGATCAGGTGCCTACAGAGCTAGAAAGCAGTGAGGCAGAGGAAGAGCTGGAGCCTGTTCCCAGTGTGCGCATGTGCAGAGCTGCCAGAAGAAAAGAACAACTCAGAAATCAGGGTCGACTTGGGAGTAAAGTCACAGGTGGAAGGTGATTGGCCCCTCCCATAGGAAATAAAAGAGGAGTGAAAGGGGAGGGGACTTTTGCAGGAAACAATTTGTTCGTTTGTTCCCCGCAGAGATTCGGACCCTCACCTCTCTCCAGGCCTTCCGAAAAGCTGTCAAAACCTGGCTTTGCCGGCAGGCCTGGGGTTGATGAGTTCCCCTTCCCGCTCGACCTGTTTGGTTGTATGATTGTTGGTTATTTTAACTATGTGTATTGTGTTCTATGTTCCCCTTTCCCCTTTGAGTTGTTCGCCGCCCTGAGTCCCTCCCGGAGAAGGGCGGCATACAAATAAACTAAATCTGAAATCTGAAATCTGAAATAGTTAGATTCATTTCAGGAGTGTGAAGATCTGTCCGTGAATCTCAGAGACTCTGTGCCCAGTCTTTCTTTGCACAGGACCTCATGTGGAAAATATTTACATGGCAGCTTTCCAAGATGGATAAGGTCTGTAGTTATAATTACTCCTTTGAAAGACTGTTTGCCAGGCCTTTGCTGAATGTGAATGAGAAGAATTCACATTTGTTTAATAAAAGGGGTTTTGTCGGGATCAGGACTCTGCTTCATGCTTTTTGGGGAAGCCTAGGTCAGAAGAGAACACTAGTTCTTAGATAAGGAAACATTGGGCTATTGGATAGTAGAAGATGATGGATGGAAGCTGAATGGGCTGACTGGATATATAAATGTATTATTTGTATTCCCACCTTTATTATTTTTGCCAATAACTCAAGGCAGTCAACATATCCTAAGTTCATATCATTCATATCCAATGAAACGTTTGCAAGAAAACAATCAACCTCAAAGCTCATCAAGATCTCCGCATATCCAACATAATTCCCACTTTCTGTTTTCCCTGCAACAGCAACCTTGTGAGATGAGTTGGGCTGAAACAAAGCTACTGGTGAAAGGTCACCCACTCATGACTAAGGTGGGACTAGAACTCACAATCTCCTGCCTAAGGTGGACTAGAACTCACAGTCTCCTGGTTATTGGCCCAAAGTCACCCCATTAGCATTTGTGCCTAAGGTGGGACTAGAATTCAAAGTCTCCTAGTGATTGGCCCAAAGTCACCCAGCCATTTTTCATGTCTAAGGTATAACTAGAACTCACAGTCTCCTGGCGATTGGCTCAAAATAAGCCAAAACTCAGTTTGAAAACTATCAAATAAATTTGAATGGATCTTCAGGATGTTAAAAAAAAGAAAACCACAAGCAAACATTTTCTCCATTATGCAAGACAGAGACTAGAAATGGTGGAAATTTTCCTCTCTGTTTAGTCATTGATTCTTTCCCTCTCCTTCCCAACTCCCAATAGCAATAGCAGTTAGACTTATATACCGCTTCATAGGGCTTTCAGCCCTCTCTAAGTGGTTTACAGAGTCAGCATATCGCCCCCAACAACAATCCGAGTCCTCATTTTACCCACCTCGGAAGGATGGAAGGCTGAGTCAACCCTGAGCCGGTGAGATTTGAACAGCAGAACTGCAGAACTGCAGTCAGCTGAAGTAGCCTGCAGTGCTGCATTTAACCACTGCGCCACCTCGGCTCTATATAAGCCCAGCATCAGTTGTAAAATTCAAAGTTTTTTTACTACCGGTTCTGTGGGTGTGGCTTGGGAAAGGTTACTGCAAAATCCCCATTCCTTGGGAAAGGACATTGCAAAATCTCCATTCCCACCCTACTCTGGGGCCAGCTAGAAGTGGTATTTGCCGATTCTCCGAATGACCCAAAATTTCCGCTACCAGTTCTCCAGAACCTGCTGAATTTCACCCCCGCCCAGCATATGTCAATTGACTTCAGTAAGATATGTGAATTTGCATGGATCATAAAACAGTCCATGTCAGTTAATCCGAAACGAAAAGCTCCTTATTACTTTACCTGACCGCCAATTTTGAAGGCATCTGAAATGCGCTTCTTCCCAACCGAAGGGCATTCATCCCTAAAGTCACTTAGGACATCAAGAGAAATCTATGTGCCTGAGTGAGCCAGGCCTGATCATCGTACGCTATTATCCTTCTGCAAAGACACTCATAAGGAGGGGATCACGTAGCACAATGAAGGAGCACAAATTCTGCTGGTGGAATATTTTAAGTCCAGTAATGGATTCCCATGAATCTCCAGCCTGAAACGATTACTGTTGACCATGCTGAATTTCATGGCCCAGCAAACTGCTTCAAACACACAGTAGCTTTGTGCATTTCTGCTGAACCAATGATGTGTCCCATTTGGCTTCTTGTTTTCACTGTCCTTTCCGAGACAAATGGGGAAAGCTATAAATCATGATATTGATCGACCTGAAGTAGGACAAGCCACTAACGGCAATCTTTGGGCTCGGTAGGACAGATGTGTTTTTCAATAGCAGAAGCAAGAACAAGCAGGAAGTTAGTGGTATACATGGAACATTGCTCATGCTTGTTATTGGTGCGTTGTGAGACGTGGTTGTGTTAAAAAAAGAGGCAACCCGTTCTACCAGTTACATAAACAGCAAAAAATGTTTTGACCTAGGTTTCCCAAGTTCATGAAGCAGACTCATCATCCCGATAAACCCCTCTTTTGTTTAGGTTAAAGGGAATTGCCTTTAACCTAATCGATGCCTACATGGCATCAGACCTGGGTACCTGAGAGACCGCCTCCTGCCGATTACCTCTCTCAGACCAATTAGATCGCACAGGTTAGGTCTCCTCCGGATTCCATCTGCCAGCCAATGTCGGCTGGCGACTCCCCGGGGGAGAGCCTTCTCTGTTGCAGCTCCGGCCCTCTGGAACGAGCTCCCTGTTGAGATCTGGACCCTCACTACCCTCCAGGCCTTCCGCAAAGCCACCAAGTCCTGGCTGTTCCAGCAGGCTGGGGGGAGCTGAGAAGCATCTACCTCCACAGAAATTGTGAATGTTGGTTTTGTTTTTAATATGTTGTCTTTGTCTCGTTCCCCCCCTTTCCCTTGTCTTTTGTGAGCCGCCTGGAGTCCTCCGGGAGTGGGCGGCATACAAGACAAATAAATAAATAAATAAATTGCTCTCCAGCAAAGTCCTGGCAAACAGTCTTTCATGAGATTTCACAACTACAGACCCTTATCAGGCTTGGAGAGTTGCCAGGCCGATATCTTCCAAACGCCATGCTGTAGTAGCAATTACCTGGCAAGAAGTCAGCAACAGATCTTCACCCTAATGAATTGAACTAATTGTCTCCTGCAAACACCCCTCCCCTTTTGCTCCTTATTCCCTCTGGGAGGGGCCATTCACTATCCACCTGTGCTTTTACTCCCAACCCTTGTTCCTTAGCTGTTCCCTTCTCCTGGCAGCTCTGTGCATGCGCACATCGGGAACAGGCTCCAGCTGTTCTTCTGCCCCACCAATCTCTGACTCTGAAGGCAGCTGATAACTGTCAGATGGCCCTGGCCCTCTCTCTGCCTCCGACACAGAGCCCTCATCAGAGTCTTCCCCGGACTCCAGGACTTGCCCATGTTCCTCCCCAACCTCCTCATCGTCTGAGTCTGCCACTAGCTCTGCTTGCCCCTGGCGGGCCACAACAAAAATATCTAAGAGGTGAGGGCTGGTCTTCAAAATTCTTGAGTTGAAGTTAGCAAATTGAAACCCAGGAGAAAAAAGAGAGGCCGTGAAAAATGATTTTTTATATATATCGATAGAGAGAAGAAGTCAACAATGCAAAACTATCTACAATAGAGAGAAAGTGAGAAAGTTGTGTTTTTCATTCCCCAATGGCCTTTAGTTGCCAAAGAAGCCAGTTGTAATTTGATTCTCTGCACACCTCACATTTTGTTTTGTGGACAAAGAAGAGGTATGGAAAGATCAGGGCTTGAGGTGGAAGATGGTGCAATGGGGAAACCCTTCAATACGGCAAGTGCGGAAACACGGCAATAAAGCACTACATTGCAAAGCACCTCTGGGCTGTGAGGAAGGATCGCAATTGACCATTTCATCAGCCTCAGGCAAAAAGAGAGTTAAATACTTCCATGCTTTACCTGTCTTCCTTCATAAGGTTGAGCATCACAGAAGGAGGAGCGGCCAATGGATGCTCAGTGCTTCTCCTGATCCTTGAGTGGCATTTTTAATTTAATTTCATCATAACCTCTCTTGGCCAAAGTGCTGAACTTTGCTCAGAGAGCCATAAGCGAAAATAAAGAGGCTGGATGCTTTCTCACAGCTCAATCAATTTCTCTCTTATGAAAGGGAAAAAAAAGTTTTTCTTCCCCTCTTTGATCTGCTGTCTTTATTTTCTCTTGTGTACGTGAAAGAATTTGGTAAAACTCCCACTCATACCTCATACCTCATAGATGGGATGGCTAACCTTTTTGTCGTCGTAAGCCGAAAGTGCGCACAACATAGGAATAATACAATGCACAAGCACCCCCTCCATGCACCCTTCCCCTATGCCTGCACACACGACCCCCCCCCTCGGTGCTCCCTTGCCCCGGGTGCAAGTGCATGCGAACCCCCCCATGCCCCATTTGGGCCTAGTAGGCCTCTCTGCAGCCTCTTGGGAGCAAAAACGGGCTGAGGAGCCCCCACACTACACCCCACGCATGTATGTGCAGCTACTGCATGTACCCAGCCGCCTGGGTATATGTGACAGAGATCACATGACCCTGGGACACGGCAACTGTCATAAGTACATGCCAGTGGCCAAGCATTCAAATTTTGATCATGTGACTATGGCGGGGAGAGGGGTCTTCAAAAATTTCAGCAATGGGTGCTCTGACCGGTTGCTGGGTGGGCGTGAGCGTGGTGGTGTGGCCTAGTTGGCCTCCTGCACCATGGCGGGGAGGCCATTTTCGCCTTCCCCAAGCTCAGGAGGCTTTCGTTGAGCCTCTGGGAGGGTGAAAACTGCCTTCCTTGGGGCTCCGAAAGCCCTCGGAAGGCCGGGAATGGGCCCATTTCCAGCTTTTTGGAACTTCCAGGAGGCCCATTTCCCCCCATCCCTGAGACTCTGCACAGGCCCTGCGCTTAACTTGTATCCAAAAAAGGCTGTATGGAGACTACTGGGGGTGGGGGAAGGGAGGGTGGCAGCTGTGGTGGGTTTCAAAATTTTTTAGAACCTCTTCTGTGGGTGTAGCCTGCTTTGTGGGAGTGGCTTGCTGTCCATGTGACTGGGTGGGCGTGGCCAACTTGTAAAATGTGGTGAAACTCACTTAACAATGCTCTTGCTTAGCAAACAAAATGTTGGCTCAGAAACTCTGAAATTTGAAACACACAAGTCTTAAAGCTGTCAAGTTACAAGACCCTTGCACCCCTAACCCATTAGAACCTCCAAGAGTGTTCAAACTTGACAGCTTTAATACTTGTGGACTTCAACTCCCAGAATTCCTCCTCTCGCTCTTCATCTTGATGATGTGCAGATGGGCAGGGGGAGGGAGCTGGAACTGGTTCTAAACGGCATAGTAAATTCGTGGAACCTCTTCTATAGAAGAGGTTAGAACTGGCAGGAACCCACCCCTGGGGGGCATGGCCAGCCAGGGGTGGGATTTGGAGGTTCTCCAAACTGGCCATAACATTAGCTATGGGTTCTCCTGAACTTGGGCAAATGCGTAGCAGCCCACCCCTGGACTATGGGAATGCTGCAGTGATTGTAAGGGTGAGAAAGGGTGAGAAATATCTGTAGTTAATAATGGCCACACATCTCGCAAGACCAACTCGAGGCAATTATTCCATCGGCCAGCCAGTGCCGGCTGGCAACTACAAGGAGGAGGGCCTTCTCAGTAGTAGCCCCGACCCTTTGGAACGAACTCCCCGTGGAGATTCGTACCCTCACCACCGTCCAGGCCTTCCGCACAGCCCTTAAGAACTGGCTAGCCCGTCAGGCCTGGGGACAAGGATAGTTGCCCCTCCCGAATGATGAATGTATGTTGCTTATTACTTTTATTATATGTGTCTATGTCATTGTTTGTATTTCCCCTCCCTGGTTTTATGTGAGCCGCCCTGAGTCCCCTCAGGGAAAAGGGCAGCCTACAAATGTTAATAAACAAAACAACAAACAAACAAACAAACAATTAATTTAAGCTGAAAAACTCAAATGCAATGAAATAAGTAAACATAAAAGACATCAAGGCAAAACAACAACTGTCAGTGAAAAAAAGATAACTGTCTCTTGGCTTCAGTTAATCTCCCAAACTCCATGCTCAAGAAAAGAGACACATTTTGAAGGCTTTGCAAAGTTTAGCACCTTCAAACTACAGTTCCCAAAATACATGGGGGAAACCGTTCCTGGGTTTTAAATCCGTGAACAACGTTGCGTACTTGCAGTTGTGCCAAATGAATAGAAAGCGAATGCAAAGTGACATTTCAAAAACACATTTCCCAGACAAGGGACTGGAAAAGAATCACATTACTTAAGCATGGGAAAGATTATGAATCATTATTTAATACAGATTAAGCCCGTTGTAAAACTTGTTATTGTAAAGCATGAATAAATGAGTTCTTAAACACCCCATGATTCACTCAGCGTAAAAGACCTTGATGAAGTATTTAGCCTAATTTCAAGTAGTAGAAGCGCTTCTAGTTTTTCCTCAGCATCATTCTTCTCTTTGGAAAGAATACCTAATAAAGTAGCATAAAACAAGTGTCTTTTTGTAGTAGAACTACAGTATACCTTCACAGATGTGTGTGTTCCACCCAGATGTAATCTCTATCTATCATCCATCCATCCATCCATCCATCCATCCATCCATCCATCCATCCATCCATCCATCCATCCATCTATCTATCTATCTATCTATCTATCTATCTATCTATCTATCTATCTATCTCAAATACCACTCACTCATCACAAAATCTCCAGAACTATAAAAGGTGCAAACTTGAAATTTAGCACATATGTTTCTCTTGGCTTCTAGGTACTCGCTAAGAAAGGATGACCATCATATCATTAATATTTTTTATACAGTAATTAACAAGCTTTGATGCTAAGGAGTTCTACTTCATCTCCCCACCTGAAAAGAACTCTGTTCCAACTGCCAGTTGCCTTATATTAACATGCTCTGATGCTAAGGAGTTAGACATTCTACTCGCCCTCCCCAACTGAAAGGAATTCTGTTCCAACTGCCAGTTGCCTTATATTAACACGCTCTGATGCTAACGAGTTAGACATTCTACTCCCCCTCCCCAACTGAAAATAACTCTGTTCCAACTGCCAGTTGCCTTATATTAACATGCTCTGATGCTAAGGAATTAGACATTCTATTCCCCCTCCCCACCTGAAAATAACTCTGTTCCAACTGCCAGTTGCCTCACATTCCGTTACCTCAGTTCAAACTGGCAGACCTTCCACTCCTTCACTCAGGAGCAGTCTGGAGCTCCTTACAGTACCTCACCAAAATGTCTATGCCTTTCACCTATGGAGCTGCTTCTGGACTCAAGATGGTGGGAGCAATATTCCCTTATGTGTTTCAATCACCGACCACCACTGAGCCAAGGGATTGTCAACCACATTTCTCCCGCATAGTCTGATTACATAGTTTCATCGTGAAGCACGGGTATCCAGCTAGTTCATTCATATTTTCTTTTTCAAGATAAAAACGCTGTTTGTTGTTTAATAATACATATGACAGGGACTCTATATGCATTAAAGTAATGGAGTAAGACTAATCCTTTTTGAATCTTGCAGTTAGGGAAAAGGAGCTGTCCAAATTCAATTGAAGACACAAAATATTACTCTCCAAGATTTATATGCTATTGGCAGCATTCTTACAACATAATCATTATCAAATTAATTCACTTCCTGGGCAGGAACTGGGCATGGCTTGTCTAGAAGAGAAGGACCAGGGAAGACATGATAGCAGTCTTCCAATATTTGAGGGGCTGCCACAGAGAGGAGGGGGTCAAGCTATTTTCCAAAGCACACGAAGGACAGACAAGGAATAATGGATGGAAACTGATCAAGGAGAGATTCAACCTGGAAATAAATATAATTTTTCTGACAGTGAGAGCAATCAACCCATGGAACAGAAGTTGCCTTTAGAAGTCATGGGAGCCTCATCCCTGGAAGCTTTCAAAAAGAGACTGGACTGCCATCTGTCAGAAATGGTGCAGGGTCTCCTGCTTGAGTGGTGGGTTGGACTAGATGACCTACAAGATACCTTCCAACTCTGTTATTCTGCATCTAATCATAGCAGCTTCTTCTCGCTTCATTCCCTGATTTTACAATTTCGGAATATTTCACCATCCAAGCCGAAAACCTCCACAGAATCAGACTTGCAACCGCCAAGCCACATGTAAGAGATTCTCTGGGAATCCTATAGGATCCCTGAGCAGCTACCCTCCTTCTCTCTTCCAAGATTGCTTTATAGCGAGCCATCTGGTCAGCTTCAGATGAGTCACATCACAGCAGAGGTGCCCAGATGGAGGGTTTCTTTACAAGTCTTTGCAAAGACACATCCAGGCTCCATTTTACTACTATTGGGAGAAACAGCCATCTATATGTCATGAAGGTGCATATGTTCTGTTGGTCATTAGGCAATTCCCTTTTTGACCACATCAGCAATCATGCAGTCCAGGAGCAGATGAGCACTGAACCTACATGTTGTGGCCCGCCAGTGGATCTGGAAGCAGATTCAGAGAGTGAAGAGGTTGGGGAGGAAGTTGGGTGAATCCTGGAGTCTGGGGAAGGCTCTGATGAGGGCTCTGCATCGGAGGCAGAGAGGGGCCCCTCTGATAGTTATCAGCTGCCTTCAGAGTCAGACAGCAATGGGGCAGAAGAACAGCTGGAGCCTGTTCCCAGTGTGTGCATGCACAGAGCTGCCAGGAGAAGGGAACAGTTAACAAGGGCTGACTCTGGAGTAAAGACACAGGTGGACGGTGAATGGCCCCTCCCATAGAGAATAAAGACGAAAGAAAGGGGAGGGGAGTTTGCAGGAGACAATTAATTCAGTTCATTAGGGTGAAGATCTGTTCCTGACTTCTTGCCAAGTAATTGCTGCTACAGCATGGCGTTTGGAAGATATCGGCCTGGCAGCTCTCCAACTCCGATAAAGGTCTGTAGTTGTGAAATCTCTTGAAAGACTGTTGGCCAGGACTTTGCTGGAGAGGAATTCACTTTAAACTAAATAAAAAGGGTTTTATTGGGACAAGGAGTCAGCTTTGTGCTTTTGGAAAGCCTAGGTTAGAACACGAGAATGCAGAAAATGTGGGGGAAATGCCATAGACAGACAGACAGACAGATATACAGATCAACAGAGTTGGAAGGGACCTTGTAGGTCGCCTAGTCCAACTTCCCTGGCCAAGCAGACCCTATACCATTTTTGACAGATGGCAGTCCAGTCTCTTCTTGAAGACTTCCAGTGTTGAAGCTCCCACAACTTCTGAAGGACACAACATGAGAATGAATTGTCCCAAAGGTGCTTTTTCAAGAGGCAACAGGACTTCCTTTGTTTATCCTTTAAGATGTTTCACTTCTCATCCAAGAAGCTTCTTCATCTTCCTGGAGGTGAAACATTTTAAAGGATAAACAAGGAAAGTCCTGTTGCCTGTAAAATAAGGACCTTTTGGACAACTCATTCTCATGTTGTGTCCTGCCCTTAACCAAGAAGAAGAGATACAGGCAATCTAGACAGTTTGCACTTCCGCTAATTGGGTAGCATCCTGTTCCCTAAACCAGTGGTGAGTTCCGACAGGTACGGCCCGGTACGGCTGTACTGATAGTGATCGGGAACAGCGGCCACCGTACTGGTACGGTGGCTCATTTGGCCCACCGCCAGCGGATCTGGAAGCAGATTCGGAGAGTAAGGAGGTTGGGGAGGAAGATGGGCGAATCCTGGAGTCTGGGGAAGGCTCTGATGAGGGCTCTGTGTCAGAGGCAGAGAGGGGGCAAGGGCCCTATGCCAGTTATCAGCTGCCTTCGGAGTCAGACAGCAATGGGGCAGAAGAACAGCTGGAGCCTGTTCCCAGTGTGTGTATGCACTCACGTTCCATACCTGCTTTTAAAGCGACCGGGCCAATTGTGTACGCGCGCACAGCGTGCAGCACCTGCACGATCTCCGACAAACAGCTGGGTGTCACAGGGGCGGTGGAGTGTGCATGCGCAGCGCACATCCAGCATGTGCACAAATGCACCAAGAGCAGCCTACCGGTAGCAAAGGTCAGATCAACCCCACTACTGCCCTAAACCCAGTATTTTATATCCTAAACCACAAAACCCAGCCTGTTGCAGTCCAGGTTGATAGCTTTCCAGCTCCCTCAGATCTACAGTGCGCCACCCCCTCCATTCGTTCCCCTTGAAGCTTCTATTCCATCTCAGGGTAGCCACATAGTTGACTTGTTATACAACCCCCCAGAGGTGGCTGTGTTCAGTATTACCCAATGTGATTTACATCAGTAATTTGCGAAGTTATTTGGAATCCTCAGAGACAAAAATCATGGCGGAATATTAATAAATGTTCTTATTAGCATGCAGAAGGATTGCTCAGCACACGGTGAAGACTGCTTCACTTTTTTCTCTTCCCCTTCTTTACGGATCTTAAATATTTTGCAGGTTCTGTTTCCACTGGCATACTCAGGTAGTCCTCGACTTACAACCACAATCGAACCCCAAATTTATGTTGCTAAGTGAGACATTTGTTAAGTGAGTTTTGCTCCATTTTACAAAATCTTTCTTGCCACAGTGGTTAAAGTAATAATACCGTTGTTCAGTTAATAACATGGCCATTAAGTGAATCTGGCTTCCCCATTGAGTTTGCTTGTCAGAAGGTCAACAAAAGGGGATGCAGTGACCCCAGGACACTGGAACCGTCATAAATATGAGTCAGTTGTCAAGCATCCAAATTTTGATCATGTGACCATGGGGATGCTAAGCGAGAGTTGGAAAAACATTTTTAAGGATGGAAAAATGGGGGTAAGTCACTTTTTTCAGTGCTCCTGTAACTTTAAGTGGTCACTATGTGAACTGGTGTAAATCGAGAACCATCTCTACTCTTTTGATTTCTCCATCCCAACCTTCCCAATGAACAGTCGATCAATTGATTAGTACAACCATTTTTTTTGGGGGGGTGAGGAACTGCTGCTTCTAGGTGAGATTTTGGAGAAGACCATAAGGTCTACTTCCAGATAACTCTTGAAGAATAGTTGATTTTGTAAATCTCTTTCTTTCTTTTCCTCCTATGTACAAGAGCTGTGGTGGCACAGTGGTTAGAGTGGGGAACAACTTACTTGGAAGTAAGCTAAGGAACAAGGGTCGACTTGGGAGTAAAGCCACAGGTGGACGGTGAATAGGCCCTTCCATAGGGAATAAAAGAGGAGCAAAAGGGGAGTGGAGTTTGCAGGAGACAATTAGTCCATTCCTGCACTCTTGCCAAGTATTGTGGCGTCTGAAAGATATTGGCCCGGCCACTCTCCAAGCCTGATAAAGGTCGGTAATTGTGAACTATCTTGAAAGACTGTGGGAGAGGAAAGACTTTGCTGGAGAAGAATTCACTGCAAATTAAATAAAAGGGGTTTATCGGGAGGGCCTTCTCCAGGTGCCGTCGACCAGCCAATGTCGTCTGGCGGCTCCCCGGGGGAGGGCCTTCTCTGTAGCCGCTCCGACCCTATGGAACGATCTACCCCCAGAGATCCGGATCCTTCCCACTCTCACAGCCTTCCGAAAGGCTACCAAAACCTGGCTATTCCGGCAGGCCTGGGGCTGTTGACCTCATGAATGAGGTCCAGCCCCGCCTAGATTGAGTGCATGAAGTGATCTTTTAATCTGTTTTTTTTTCTCTATTTTTAATTCTTTATTCTTTTTTTAAAAATGTATTTCTGTAAGCTGCCCGGAGTCCTTCGGAATTGGGCGGCCTGTAAATTTATTAAATACTTAAAATACTAATACTTAGGAGGGTTTTGTGCTACTGGGGATGTCTAGTTTCAAACACTGCCCATCTCCCCCAGCAGCAGACTAGTTAATGAATCAACGGTGAAAGATTTGAATCAAGATCTGATCAGTAGGAGGCTGTCACATCACTCTCCCACCCCTACGAACAAATATTGAGCCTGATTATCTTCTTTCTGGTGTTAAATATTTATCAGGCATCCGAGAAAAAAATATTCTTGGGAGGGAAGGAAGCGATTCTGGAGGCAAATGCAGAGAGGATGCTGTGGAGACGGCAAACTCTTTCCAACTTTGCAAAGAAAGCAGAAAGATGACATTTACCTAAGGGGTCATTTCTGGCTGCTTCCCCCAGCATTCGGCTACCCCCTTTCCCCACATGCTGAAGATTTAGGGATCAGCAAGAGGAAGAGGACAAACATGGCAAAGAAATAAGCAGAGCCCAGCAAATTTCAGAGGGATCAAATTATGATCATCTATCATAATGGCCTTAAGCTGCAGGAAAAGAAGATTCTGGTTGAGTGTTAGGGGAAAATTCCCTGGGGTTGAGAACAACTTGGGAACTAGATATTGGAGAGCCATCTGTCACTGATGGTTTAATTTGAATTTCTGTGCTGATGGAGAGAGGGGAGTTGAACACAGGGCCCTAAAATTGGTTCCTTCCAAGTTGCCGATTCCACAATTCAACGGATTCTATCAATTAAGAAAGACACAGGAGTTGGTTCTAGGATAGCTGGGCAGACATACTTCTACCTAGCATGGAGGAGAGCAACTATGTCCCCTTAACAGCCTGTGGATGTCACTTCTCAGCATTCCTGAGCAAGCATAGTATTCTGACCTACGCTTCCCAAAAAACATGAAGCAGATACTCCTGGTCCTGACAAAACCCCTTTTATTAAACGAATGTGAATTCCTCTCATTCACATTCAGCAAAGGCCTGGCAAACAGACTTTCAAAGGTGAAGTTATGGCCACAGACCTTATCTAGCTTGGAAAGCTGCCATGTAAATATTTTCCAAACACAGTGCTATGCAAGGAAAGACTTGGCACAGAGTCTCTGAGATTCACGGGCAGATCTTCACACTCCTGAAACGAATGCAGAAATGAACGAACAAATTGTTTCCTACAAAAGCCCACTCGTCTTTCGCTCCTCTTTTATTTCCTTTGGGAGGGGCCATTCACTGTCCATCTGTGCCTTTACTCCCAAGTTGACCCTGATTTCTTAGCTGTTCTTTTCTTCTGGAAGCTTTGCGCCTGCGCACATTGGTAACAGGCTCCAGCTGTTCCTCTGCCTCATTGCGTGTCTAGCTCTGAAGGCACCTGAGAATTGCCAGATGGCCTTGGCCCCATCTCTGCCTCCAATGCAGAGCCCTCATCTGAGCCTTCTTAAGCCTCCAGGACTGGCCCATGATCCCCCCTAACCTCCCCACTGTGCGACTTTGCTGCCAGCTCTGCTGGCCACTGGCGGGCCACAACACACAGGTCATGAAGGGATCATAGTTGCCCAGCCTGATCTAATGGTTTGGTAGAAGCGTGTGTTGACCCTGAAGATGACCTGAGTGAGGCTATTTTGAGGCTTCAGTGTTGCAACACTGGAGCTGAGAGATAGGGAGGGGGGGGAATAAAGATAACTTGGGTTTTGTAGCCAAAGCTAAATATTTTCTCCTTGGAACCAAGGACATTCCCACAGGTGGTCAGAGAGAGGAGTGGAGTTACTAGGCAACCGGATGGTACCTTGATTGGACCATGTGACTGATTATTTGGAGAAGTGAAAAACTTTACTTCCACTGCCGCTACTACTAGTTTGGCCGATTCGGGCTGAACCAGCAACAACGCACCTCTGGTCACGGGGGAGCTGACTCAGATAAAACTGTTCTTTTATTTTGCTCTGCAATAGGAGGGGGGCAGGGGTGGATTCCAGCTGCTGCTACTGCTGGTTCACACAGGGACACACTGCGCGTATGTGCACATTTGATGTGCACTATATGCGTATGCACAGTACTAAAAAATGCTTCTGCGCATGCAGAAACAAGATGTTGGCACCTATGGTGCCACCAAGAGAACCAGTTCAGGGGCGTGGCAGGCTGAGTTACTAACTACTCAGCCAAACTGATAGGAACCCATCTTTGGAGAGGGGGGGGGAGCTGCACATTAACAGTGAGACAGAAGTTAGTGTCAGGCCTGCAATTATATTCCTTTTAGAATTTTGGCTTGCCACACATTCTCTTATTTCATTATGCTGTTTCATTAGTATAGTTGATGGGAGGGGGGAATAGACAGGAGTAGGATTGTGGAATGTATTGTTCTCATTCTTTGCTAGAAACCAAGGTCATCTTTTGTCTCCGTACTTTTACACTAGACCAGAAGCAGCTGGGTTGAGACCCCAGTGTGGAAGAAGAAGATTGGACCATGTGATGGATTGTGTGTGTGGGGACAAGATCATGAACTTTTAACTGGGTGGGATTCTGATGTCATTTCCAGAATTGGGATTACACAGATGTGCTAATATGTCCGCTTTATTAAATTGGAACTTTAAGGATCGTTTTGCCTTGGACTGTGATTTAATTCTACATGATACTTGGAACGCTGACATTTAGCACCTTACCTGTTAGAAAACCACTAGCCAGGATATTAGGAACAAGAATAGCTCGCTTATAAGAAAACCCCCGAAACCCACCTAGCTGGCACACTTTGCAAGGTACCTGTGACCTGGGGTGAAAAACAGGTGATGAGCTATTTAACATAACAAGCGTAAGGATTTAGGGGGGATGAAATCCAAATAATCAGTCAATGTTATCTGTTATGCATGCATTATTAAGGGGAAAGGCAAAGGGTTGAATGTGACCATCCCTTGACTATAAAAACTGTTGTAAGGTTCTAATCTTGGCCCTTGGTTAGCTTTTCAAACCGGGGTCCTTAGATCTTGGTACCAAAATAAAAGTATAATTCTGTATCACACCTTGCGTCCGGTGACTTATCGGCTTTGACACCAAGCAAAAGCCCAGTTTTGGGGACAACAAAAGTCTCTAATGTGTTTTAGAATCTGCCTTCCATTCATGTCTATTAACTTGATGGAAAATCTGTCTCCTTGTTATTCTTTAAGTATTATTTTTTTTACTATTCCTACTATTCCTTTACTACTCATTTACTACTCATTTACTACTCAGTTGCCAGAGCAAGCAGGAATCTAGTTGGATTCAAGGGTCTTGCTGAGCTACAAGTTGGCATTCAAAGTATGCAAATGTAATGCCTGTGTACAGGTAAAAGCATTATTCAGAGCCTGCAAACTCTGAGACATTAGCCGATATTTAGCAAGCAAGGGATTGAATAAATAAATATAACTTTGCAAATTTACAAACCAAATCAGCCCCATCTCTCTGATAAGGCTCACACTTTAGGCCTTGTCCTTCCTCGGGGAACACCAGCGAACTTTAAATGCCTTTAAACAATTTGGAATTACAGTGCGGAATTACAAATGCATGAATTACTTTGCAATGGATACTACATTAATTGCCCATCTGCAATAGTGGGTTTGGCAATTAATTCTATACTGAAAGCAGAAGGTCTATATGGACATTTTTCCTTATATGAATTCCAGCTCCTACCAATTCTGGGAGGAAGTCGCCCTTCCCCTTGAGCTTAGTGGTGTGAAAAATCTGAAGCAAATTTGCTCCGTTTTTCATATTAAGGGATGTGGAATTACCTTCAAATTGGCTATGACAAAAGGAATTATCCACCCGTAAGGGAGAGGCAGAAGGAGTTGTTTATTTTCCTTTTGCTGTCCTCTAACACCTCCAGCAAAAATTGGAACACCAAAACTTTGTCTCTTAGACTAAAGAACTGGGATGTTATTTCTATAATGGGCTGACATCTCAGTGGCTTTTGTATAAAAAGTAATAAATGATCAAGGACCGGCTAAGGAAAGGAGAGAGAGAAAGAAAAGGAAAACGTGTTTTTGCTGCCTAATGCTCTTTTAATGTTGAAGCAAAATGTCACCGGAGGTGGATGCAAATCTTTGCTGTATTATGCAGTTTATTAAACATCTGTGCCTGATGTGTATTTCTTAGCAGCATGATATAGTCTTCCAAGGTGACCCAGCACAAGAAGTGAACTTTTAATAATTCTGGCACCCAAAATGGTTCAAGTCAAAAAGGCATTTTCTTTCTTTCTTTCTTTCTTTCTTTCTTTCTTTCTTTCTTTCTTTCTTTCTTTCTTTCTTTCTTTCCTTCCTTCCTTCCTTCCTTCCTTCCTTTCTTCCTTCCTTCCCTCTTTCCTTCCCTCCTTTCTTTCTTTCCCTCCTTCTTTTCCTTTTTTCTTCTTTCCTTCCTTCCTTCCCTCTTTTCTTTTCTTTCTTTCCTTCTTTCTTTCTTTCTTTCTTTCCTTCCTTCCCTCCTTCTTTCCTTCCTTCCTTCCCTCCTTTCTTTCTTTCCC
Source organism: Thamnophis elegans (assembly GCF_009769535.1). NCBI lineage: Eukaryota > Metazoa > Chordata > Lepidosauria > Squamata > Natricidae > Thamnophis > Thamnophis elegans. Next base: position 42,816,008 of record NC_045553.1, read on the forward strand.
TCCTTCCTTTCCTTTTTCTTCTTTCCTTCCTTCCTTCCCTCTTTTCTTTTCTTTTCTTTTTTCTTTCTTTCCTTCCTTCCCTCCTTTTCTTTCTTTTCTTTCTTTCCTTTCTTTCTTTCCTTTCTTTCTTTCCTTCCTTCCTGCCCTCTTCTTCTCTTTCTTTCTTTCTTTCTTTCTTTCTTTTTCTTTCCTTCCATCCTTCCCTCCCTCCCTTCATTGAAAAGTCCAGTTTTGTTTAAGAGATATATGCCTCTAAGTCACTGTTGACTTTTATCATCTACTTAGATGACAGTAGTCCCTTGCAAAAATTTTTTAGCAAAGTTCTCAAAAGTGGTTTGCCATTACCTACTTTCTAGAGCCGAGAAAAAGTGACTGGCCAGCTGAATTTGTGCTAGCCTTACTATACCATCAAACTGGTGGTACAGGGGTGTTTAATTTAGATGAATCTGGGCTTTTTCCCCTTGAATATCTGGCTTTATCTGCCTTTCCTGTTCCTTCTCTTTCTCTCTGTGTGTTTCAAGTATTCTAGTACTTTTTCTCATAAAGTTAGTAGAAGCTATTTAGGGCATCCCATCTGTCTTCAGTGTAGGAATCCAATGAAGCAACCTATCAAATGAAAGCATCTTTGATAGACGGCTCTGGTGGTCTACATCCATGAAGAGAGGCTCCCCTTGCTGTTCTTACCACTAGGAAGTTTTTCCTACATCCATCAGGAATCTGCCTTCCTACAGTCCACGATGAAAGAGAACAGGTAATCCCCAAGAAGCCTGCTATCAATGTATATTTTCTTTTCCAGGTGAAACATATTCTGTTCCTTTCTGCTGGTAGGACTGGAGTCTTTTCATGACTCAGTCCCACTTGACCTGAATTCTTCTTAAGTTAATACTGGTGAAAGGAAGGACTAAAGGACTAACCTTTCACAGAGGCACTGAGTTTTATAAATAGCAGTGTTCCAGTATTTGAGGGGCTGCCACAAAAGAAGAGGGGGATCAACCCTATTTTCCAAAGCACCAGAGGGCAAGATACAAAGCAATGGATGGAAACTCATCAAGGAGAGAAGCAACCTAGAACTAAGGAGGAATTTCTTGACAGTCAGAACAATTAATCAACGGAACAACTTGCCCTCCAGAAGTTGTGAATTCTCCAACACTGGAAGTCTTTAAGAAGAGATTGGACAAGCATTTGTTTGAAGTGGTGCAGGATTTCCCGCCTAAGCAGAGGGTTGGATTAGAAGACCTCCAGGGTCCCTTCCAACTCTTACTTTGTTAAATTCTCTTTTGAGAACTGAACCCAAGATTTATCCTGGGACCAAATCAAAGGTAATAATTCAGCCACTTTGGACTGGTTTGGGTGAACCAGTGGGAAACATTTTGAGTAGTTCGGAGAACCAGCAAATACCACCTCTGGTTTCCCCCACCCCGCACCTCTGGCTACACCTATTGTTTCCTGCCCTATATTTCTTTGTATTTTAGCTCAGCTGATTCAGGTGGCAGAGCAAATTGCCATACCTCAGCTGAGCTAAAAAAAAAAAAACAGCTCAGCTCACCAGCGCTGACACCCGCTCTCATAGAATCAGTAGGAAAATATTTGGAATCCCACCACTGGACCAAATCAACAGTAAAGAGTGAACCAGTGGTGGGTTTCAAAAATTATTTGAACCTACTCTGTGGGTGTGGCCTCCTTTGTGGGAGTGGCTTGCCACCCATGTGACCAAATAGGAGTGGCTTGCCGCCCATGTGACCGGATATGAAGATGCCGACGACACTTGTCAGAACCACCTTAAATTACCTCTCACACACCACTGGCATGCATAAGAATAGGATGTAAACTTCTTTTTTAAAAGGCATCTTTGGTTTGCGTTAAAACAACTTCAACACACAAAATGTTCTGATTGCACCACAAACGCAGTAGTCATCCTTACCTTTCACAGAGGCACTCAGTTTTATAAATATGAGCATGATAGTGTAGATTAATCATATCCAAGGACCAGTGGTGGGTTTCAAAAAAGTTTGGAACCTCTTCTGTAGGTGTGGCCTGCTTTCCGGGTCCACTGGTGGAACCTCTTCTAACCGGTTTGGTAGATTCGACGAACCGGTTCTACTGAATAGGTGCGAACTGGTAGGAACCCACCTCTGCAATCAACTAAACTGACATCTAAATTGCCCAGAGGTATTTCACGAGAAGAGTCCTCCACTCCTCTGCTCACAACAGAATCCCTTATGTCACCAGGCTTGAAATCTTGGGCTTGGACACCTGGAACTACACCACCTATGGTCTGACCTAAGCATAGTACCCAAATTTGCCAGCTACAATGTCCTACCTGTCAATGGCTACTACTTCAGCTTCCACCTCAATAATACATGGGCAAACAATAGATACAAACTCAAGATAAGCCACTCCATACTTGATTGCAGAAAATACAACTTCAGCAGCAGAATGGTCAATGCCTGGAATGCTCTACCTGACTCCGTTGTTACTTCCTCGGTAGATTTGACGAACCGGTTCTACCGAATATGTGCGAACTGGTAGGAACCCACCTCTGGAGTGAACCATCACCTCGTTTGGTTTGGAAGCCTTGTTTCTCCTGCTGCATCCTACCCTTGGTTCCCATTGGCTCTCAATGAAGTGAAAGAAAGTAAAGGGGTACAATGTGCGCTTTTCATATAAGCAAATAGCAAAAGAAAGTTATGTGCCAAAGGATTTAGGAGAGACAGACAGATCATTAGTCTTCTGACTGATCCATTTGGCCTTCGGTCTGCTCCTGAATACTTTATCTATTATTATCCGTTGCCAATATTGGCCTTTGCAGAACTCCTCCCCCCACCTCTTATGAAAGGCAAAAGCTATTGATTCAGCATAGTGGAAGAACTAAGTGCATTTTACCTGCTTTGGATAATTTGCATGCCGCTTGGTTTTTAACAGCATGCATGCAACCCAGAAACGCATTTAGAACCCAACCTATCTGACTTTTGCATCAGGACCCAGCAGTTTTAAATCACCCACAGCCCCCCTCCACCAACCCCCTTTTTTAAAAAAATGCACCAGCTATTTACAGAAAATCGCACCTTCCTTCTAGACACAACCAGCTGCTGTCTGGCTCTTCTGTTTTATTAACTTGTCCCTCCCCTCTTTCCTCTTCCTCCTCTGGGATCCGGACTGACCTTTGCGGCCACATGTAAGTCAGCCCATCAACACACTAATCCTCATTTCTGAAGAGCAGATATTCAATTTGGCATCTTGGGCAAAGGAGTCGGCGGCAGGATTATCCGGGGAGATGGAAGACACGGCTATCTGATAGGAGGGAGGGAAGGAGGGAGCTGCAGCGCAAACGAGGAAGCCTTGGGAAGTTGTCCAGATTTGTTTTTCCCATTATCAAGCAGGGCTTGGAGGCAACGGTGGTGAGGAGTCATTTACAGAGCTGAAATTAGCTGACATAGTGAAATCCAAAGAGTGAGTGCTAAATTAAACAGGGCTCAGGCTTCAGGGAATGTAGAGCAGAATAGAATAAGAGAGTTGGAAGGGACCTTGGAGGTCTTCTAGTCCAACCCCCTGCTAAGGCAGGAAACTCTGCACCACTTCAGGCAAATGGTTACCTTCCAGTGTTGGAGCATTCACCACATCTGGAGGCAAGTTGTTCCACTGGTTAATTGTTCTCACTGTCAGGAAATTTCTCCTTAGTTCTAGGTTGCCTCTCTCCTTGATTAGTTTACACCCATTGCTTGCAGCCGGCAGTCAGCAGAAGTAGCCTGCAGTACTGCATTCTAACCACTGCGCCACCGTGGCTCATATTGGAACTGAACTTCAATGGTGTTGGGGAAACAGGAAGGAAGGAAGGAAGGAAGGAAGGAAGGAAGGAAGGAAGGAAGGAAGGAAGGAAGGAAGGAAGGGAGATTGATAGACGAAGGGAGGTAGGAAAAAACCCCCACAAAGCTATCCAAAACTCCGGAAGTTGAACCAACTGAGTGTGATAACCATGGAATCGTGCCCCCCCCCCCACTGTAACCCAGCTGAACTCAGCAAAAGAAAGAGCCAATCTTACCCTTGGCCATCCTGGATGAAGCATCACAGGAATTCTTTACCCCCCCCCCCACCTTTCTCTCCACTACTATCGGCAGCTCTCCTATTTTTTCCTCACCTCCCTGCCACTTCTCATACATCGGAGAGGCATCAACTGCCAATTTGGAGCCCCCCCCAAAAAAGAAAAAAAAATAGTTTATATCTATTTTAGATTTTTTTTCATTGCCAGCCATTATTAAAATATCAATTTTGATTACCAAATTAATCACTGGGTTGCAAAACCCATTAGGTGTAACTGAGTCTGACAGTTGTAGGAATAATGTGAGCCCTCTTGCTTGCTGGTGAAGGCTCCTTTTATCATGCTATCAATATCCACTTTATAAGGCCTTAGTAAGGCCACACTTGGAATCCTGCATCCAGTTTTGGTCGCCACAATGTAAAAAAGATGTGGAGACTATGGAAACAGTGCAGAGAAGAGCAACAAAGATGTTTAAGGGACTGGAGGCTAAAACATATGAAGAACAGTTGCAGGAACTGGGTATGTCTAGTTTAATGAAAAGAAGGACTAGGGGAGATACGATAGCAGTCTTCCAATATCTCAGGGGCTGCCCCCCAAAAAAGGGAGCCAAGCTATTCTCCAAAGCACCTGAGGGTAGAAGCAATGGGTGGAAATCAGTGATGGGATTCAATTATTTTTGCTACTCATTCTGTGGGTGGGGCTTGGTGGGCATGGTATTGCTTTGTGGGTATGGCAGGGGAAGGATACTACAAAATTCCCATTCTATCCCACTCCTGGGAGAAAGTTACTGCAAAATCCCCATTCCCTCCCCACCCCACTAGCATGCTTTCCAACTCTGTTCTCTGTTCAGGGGCAGGGCCAGCCTATTTGCCGGTTCTCCGGCAAATATCCATTACCGGTTCACCAGAATGTGTCAGAACTGGCTGAATACCACCTCTGGTGGAACTAATCAAGGAGGGAAGCAACTTAGAACTAAGGAGAAATTTCGTGATAGTTAGAATAATTAATCAGTGGAACAACTTGCCTCCAGAAGTTGTGAATGCTCCAACACTGGAACTTTTCAAGAAGAGATTGGACAGCCATTTGTCTGAAGTGGTGTAGGGTTTCCTGCCTAATAGTGGGTTGGACTAGAAGTCCTCCAAGGTCCCTTCCAACTCTGTTATTCTGTATTCCCCAAGGAAAAAGGCAGCTTCAGCCCAAATAAAAATGTATGCCAAGGTTTGATTTTCAAACATCATTAAGACTTCATCTCTAGCTATGCCGATTTAGCAATGTTTCAGGAAGGCAATAAAAATGATTAGGATTGATAACTGCCGTGCAAATTCTTAATGGCTGCAATTACATCTCCCTTTCTAAAACAGAGTTTTAAAACTACAGATGATGGACCTGGAATGAGGAGGGGGTGGGGAAGAGATAATAACGGACAATTGGGCAAGAGTAGCCGCTGATTGCTTGGGGGCAACAGAACTGGAATGTTTTTCAAGCTCAGGAGCACTGAGTAAGAATTATTAAGCATATAATGAACAGAGAAGTCCTGGCATCCAAAACAGAGAAAGATAGTGGAAACACCTTATTTGCCAATCTGTTTAAAACAAGCACTGACTTCTGTTTGAAAGCTGTTACTCAAGTAACTTTAACAAATCAGAGCAATGTCTTTGAATATTAGTAGCTGTTGGTTTGACTCCGAGTTTGGTGATTCAAAGTGCATCTGAAGCAGGGGTAAAATTCAGTAGGTTCTGACAGGTTCTGGAGAACCAGTAGCGAAAAATTTGAGTAGTTTGGAGAACCGTCAAATACCACCTCTGGCTGGCCCCAGAGTGGTGAGGGAATGGAGATTTTGCAGTATCCTTCCCCTGGAGTGTGGAGGGAATGGTGATTTTACAGTATCCTTCCCCTACCATGCCCACCAAGCCATGTCTGCAGTACTGGTAGTAAAAAAATAATAATAGAATTTCACCACTGATCTGAATGTTCGCAACCAAATCACAAAGCTCAGAGCTCAAACTCTGTTCTCCTGTTCAGGATAACAAAAGAAGATCGGCTGGGAGGCTGGGAGGCAGAGGGGCAGGGCCAGCCTATTTGCCAGTTCTCAAACTACTCAAACTTTCCACTACCAGTTCTCTAGAACCAGTCAAAACTGGCTGAATACCCCCTCTGCTCCCATGCCTCCTCCTCCTTCTCTGATTTGGCTGCTGGAGGGGCTGACAGGCTACAACATCGCCAAGCTCAGAGCTCAAACAAACTTGGATGTGGGAGGAAACCCATCCAAAATCTATTTTTCAAGACAAATTTTGGATTGGAATATACAGAGAATCTACATACTTTGACACACCTACCCTCTCTTTCAAAACCCACTATAGTGGATTCCGCTTATACGGAACAAGTTTTTTCAGAGTTCCTTCAAAGATCTGTTTCATTGGATGAAGATGTAATCAAACACTTCTGAGCAGAACTAGGGATTAGCAGAATTGTGCAAGAGCTCTGTGGATCAGCATACTAATGGGGCCTCCCTGAATAAGCATCAGGGATTTTTACAATAAATCTTTTCCATAATACACTTTTACACATGCAAATGATTTTCTCTCTCTCTCTCTCTCTCTCTATCTGTCTCTCTATCTATCTTTCTCTCTCTCTCTCTCTCTCTCTTTTGCAATGAGAGCAATTGAGTCTTTCAAGTGTTTCACCTATACAGCAGAGGTGGTATTCAGCAGGTTCTGACCAGTTCTGTAGAACTGGTAGTGGAAATTTTGAGTAGTTCGAAGAACCGGTAAATACCACCTCTGGCTGGCCCCGGCCCATCTCTTCTCTGCCTCCCGAGTCCCAGCTGATCAGGAGGGAATGGGGATTTTGCAGTAACCTTCCCCTGCCATGCTCACCAAGCCACACCTACAGAACCAGTAGGAAAAAATGTTGAATCCCACCATTGCTATACAGATAGTCCTCAACTTACAACAATTCATTTAGTCACAGTTCTACGTTACGACGGCACTGAAAAAAGTGGTTTGTGACCATTTTTCACCCTTAAAACTGTTGCAGCACCCCTATGGTCACGTGATCGAAATTCAGGCGTGTGGCGACTGATTCCTATTTATGACAGCCGCAGCATCCTGAGGCTCTCGTGATCCCCTTTTGTGACCTTCTTACAAGAAAAACTGAATGGGGAAACCAGATTCACAATTGTGTTACTGACTTAACAATTGCAGCCATTCCCTTAACAACTGGGACAGTAAAAGGTTGTCCAATGGGGCAAAATTTATGTAAAAACTGTCCCATTTAGCAACAGAAATTTGGGGTTCAATTTGTGGTCACAAGTCAAGGATTATCTGCATTGTTATTGTCCTTGCTCAGCCTTGGCTTCTAAGGACTATCGGAAGAAGTCGATGCAATTTTATTGGCAAAGTTTTCAGAAGTGATTTGCTGTGGTTTCCCCTTGCCTTCCTCTTCCTATGGCTAAGAGAACAAGACTGGCCTAATGTCACTCAATTGCCTTTTGTGTCCAAGGCAGCCCTTGAACTCAATTTCTAGGTTTCTAGCTCAGGACCATTAAGTACCGTACAATACAAGTTGCGCTCTTGTTCTGCCTCTGTGTAAACTCTCTTCATGCCAAAGCAACTGTTTCTGTGAGTCAAGACAAGAATGCAGTGCTGTGCAGGGAACCTCAGAGTGCAATCATGCAATACAATTGCCAATGAAGTTGTCACATCAACACGCAAATGCACACAAAGGTAAGATGATTATGGTGAGAGCAACTAGTGCTGTTGGAGAAATGACACTGAGGTGCTATTAAGCTGAAAATCCTTTGTACTCATTTCTTCTTTCCTTCCCTCCCACTCTCCTTCCTTCCTTCCCACTTTCCATCTCTTCCCCTTCCATTCTTTTTCCTCGATCCCTTCCTCTATCAATCTCTTTTCCTTCCTTCCTTCCTTCCTTCCTTCCTTCCTTCCTTCCTTCCTTCCTTCCTTCCTTCCTTCCTTCCTCTATCAATCTCTTTTCCTTCCTTCCTTCCTTCTTTCCTTCCTTCCTTCCCATTTCTTCCCCTTCTCTTCCTTTTACTTACCCCTTCCTCTATCAATCTTTCCTTCCTTCTTTCCTTCCTTCCTTCTTTCCATCTCTCCCCTTCCATTCCTTTTCCTCCCTCCCTTCCTCTATCAATCTCTTTTCCTTCCCTCCTCTATAAATCTCTTTTCCTTCCCTCCCTCCTTCCTACTTTCCATTTCTTCCCCTTCCCTTCCTTTTCCTTACCCCCTTCCTCTATCAATCTCTTTCCTCCCTCCCTCCCTCCTTTCCTCCCTCCTTTCCTCCCTCTCACCCTTGAAAAAAGTGCATTGAAAAAAGTTATGATAAAATAAAACTAGATCACTCACGTAACCCTAATTCATTCTACAATAAATCTACAGGCTGATTGAGAAGTTCCCTTGTTTCCCTATTCAAACTTTCAAAGTACAAGATCACTGCCCTCTTGTGGTCAGAATGCCATCACACTATTGCACTGGAGGAGAGGGGAAAGGAGGAAAGGAGAGGGGAGGGGAGGAGAGGAGAAGGAGAGGAGAGGAAAAGAGAGGAGGAAGATAATCCTGAGTTCGAAACTGTAAAGGGAAGAGAAGGCTAAGAAGCTGAGCTGGAGGGAGTGGTCAAGTACACCATCAATCTTGAGTCCCTTCGCATCCACAAGACATCTAAATCCAGTCCATTTGAGTTCCGTTGACTCTTATCTGGCGCCAATTCGCTTTGACCATTAGCTGTTCAGACTCTGGTAGAGAGCATTAGCATACAATATAGCTGTATTCATTTGAACTCCCTGGACTCCTGATTTCCTATGCTTGGCGGTTATTTTCATTTTAGTATGACTAAAAACAGAGGTGCGTTTTCTTCCAACAATTTGATCTGTTGGTCTTGCAAACGTTTTAAGTGAACCCTGAAGCATTTCAAACCTAGAAATTGTGGCTGGGAGAATAGATCCTCATTTCAGAATCACTTTGCAATGGGTCCGCATCAAACTGCCATCAAGTCCCATGAAACTAAATATTCAGTTTCCGAAAATGTCAAGCCAAGCCCCTCGCCATCCAAATACAAAAAGGGTGGCTTCCAATTGCACCCAACCGCCAAACCTGTCATTTTACTGGAATTTTTTTCATAGTGAAAGGCAAAAAAAAAGAAGAAGAGAGAGAGAGAGAGATTGAATGGACAGACAATATTGTTTCTAAATGTCAATTTACAGTGATAAATTGTGTTTTGTAATTTCCCTCACAAGAAAATTGAATTTTCCTTCCTCTAGACTTGTATTTTCCCATGACAATAACTTCAGCTAAACTTCACTGAACTTTTCTCTGGGCAAATTATGATTCATATTTTGAAGTCTAAGGAGAACCTTGTTCAATGCTGGCAAATGCCACGGAATGTAATCGCATCAATATTTTGATATGAATTTATCTTTCAAACAATCTGACAAGTTAGCTCAGGATGAGAAAAACCACAATCAATCAGAATAGAGCTGGAAGGGACCTTAGAGGTCTACAAGTCCAACCCCTTGCTCAAGCAGGAGAACCTACACCATTTCAGACAAGTGATTGTCCAATCTCTTCTTAAAAACCTCCAGTGATGAGCCCCCTACAACATCTGAAAGTAAGTAGTTCCATTGGTTAATTGTTTTCACTTTTAGGAAGTTTCTCCTTAATTCCATGTTGCTTTTCTCCTTGATTAGTTCTGCCCATTGTTTCTTATCTTGTCTTCTGGTGCTTTGGAAAATAAGTCGACCCAATCTCTTCTTTAAAACTTCCAGGTTGGAGCATTCATAACTTCTGGGGGCAAGTTGTTCCACTGATTAATTGTTCTTAGTGTCAGGAAATTTCTCCTTAGTCCCAAGTTGCTTCTCTCCTTGATTAGTTTCCTCCCATTGCTTTTTGTTCTTCCCTCAGGTGCTTTGGAGGATAACTTCACCCCGTCCTCTCTGTGGCAGCCCTTCAACTACTGGAAGATTGCTATCATGCCCCCTCCCCCAGTCCTTCTTTTCCCTAGACGAACCAAACTCAAATCCTGCAACTGTTCTTCATATGATTTTTGTCTCCAGGCCCTTAAACATCCTTGTTGCTCTTTTTTGTGTGCACTTTTTCCAAAATCTCAACATCTTTTATATAATGTGGTGGGTGGGTGCAGTATTCCAGGTATGGCCTTACTAAGGATTTATAAAGTGGTACTAATACTTCATGTGATTTTGATTCTATTCCTCTGTTTATGCAATCAAGGATTGCTGCTGCCAAATATTGCTGGCTCATGTTTAAGTGATTGTCTGCTAGGACAAGATCCCTTTCACAGTTAGTATAGTATAGTATAGTATAGTATAGTATAGTATAGTATAGTATAGTATAGTATAGTATAGTATAGTATAGTATAGTATAGTATAGTATAGTATAGTATAGTATAGTATAGTGAGTGTAGAGTAGAGTAGAGTAGAGTAGAGTAGAGTAGAATAGAATAGAATAGAATAGAATAGAATAGAATAGAATAGAATAGAATAGAATTCTTTATTGGTCAAGTGTGATTGGACACACAATGAATTTGTCCTTGGTACATATGCTCTTTGTTTAGATAAAAAGACAAAATACATTTGTCATGAATCATAAGGTACAACACTTAATAATAGTCATCGAGTACAAATAAGCAATCAAATCATACTAGGAAACAATCAATATAAATTGTAAGGATACAAGCAACAAAGTTCCAGTCCTGTAGTCATAAGTGGGAGGAGATGGGTGATAGGAGCAATGAGAAGATTAATAGTAATAGTAAGGCAGACTTAATAAATAGTTTGACAATGTTGATGGAATTATTTGTTTAGCAGAGTGATGGAATTCGTGGGGAAAAAAAAACTTTTCTTTTGTCTTGTTGTACTGGTGTGCAGTTCTCTATAGTGTCGTTTTGAGGGCAGGAGTTGAAACAATTTATGTCCAGGATGCGAGGGGTCTGTAGATATTTTCACAGCCCTCTTTTTGACTCATGCAGTATACAGGTCCCCAATGGAAGGCAGGTTGGTAGCAATTGTTTTTTTTTTCTAGAGTGTTGGGGGTTTTTTTGAGCCAGGTTTCCCCTAATCTGCACTTATACCTTGTGTTTTTCCTGCCTAGCTGTAAAACCTTGCTTTTTTCCACATTAATTTATTTTTAAAAAGAAGTTGATCATTCCTTTGGCACAGCCTTGTCTCCACACCACCAACTCTCACTTAGATCGAACCCAGAAGGAGGGAAATCCTATTGAGCCCAAAGTTACTATTTTACCCAAAGTCACACAGTCCTGATTTAATAAAATCAGTGTGACCCTTATGTTGGAGCTGAACTACAACAAGCATAATGGTGGTGCAGTGGTTAGTGTGTGGTACTGCAGGCTACTTCTGCTGCCTGCTGGCTGCCTGCAGTTTAAATCTCACAGGCTCAAATTTGATTTAAGGAAGGAAGGAAGGGAGGAAGGAAGGAAGGAAGGAAGGAAGGAAGGATGGATTAGTATTTAGTATTTAGTATTATTTAGTATTAGTATTTAGTATTTAGTATTTATTTAGTATTTAGTATTTAGTATTTAGTATTTAGTATTTAGTATTTAGTATTTAGTATTTAGTATTTAGTATTTAGTATTTAGTATTTAGTATTTAGTATTTAGTATTTAGTATTTAGTATTTAGTATTTAGTATTTAGTATTTAGTATTTAGTATTTAGTATTTAGTATTTAGTATTTAGTATTTAGTATTTAGTATTTAGTATTTAGTATTTATTAAACTTGTATGCCGCCCTATTCCCAGGGGGACTCAGGGCGGCGAACAAACACATGGGGAAGGGACAATACAAAAACGAACAAGACAAACAGAATACAGAGACAGATTAAAAATACGACAAACGCAGCAATTCAAATGGGGCCGGGAACTCAACAGCCTGGAAGGAAGGAAGGAAGGAAGGAAGGAAGGAAGGAAGGAAGGAAGGAAGGAAGGAAGGAAGGAAGGAAGGAAGGAAGGAAGGACTGTGGTGGCACAGTGGTTAGAATGCAGTATTGCAGGCTAACTCTGCCAACTGCCAGCAGTTTGATCCTGACCAACTCAAGTTGATTCAGCCTTCCATCCTTCCAAGGTCAGTAAAATGAGGACCCAGTTTGTCGGAGGCAAGAGGCTGACCCTATAAACCACTTAGAGAGGGCTGTAAAGCACTGTGAAGTGGTATATAAGTCTAAGGGACATTGCTATTCCAAAGAAGCAATTTTCCTGCAGTTCTGAACAATTCTAAAGAAAAGTCCATGCTCTTTGTTGAGGTATACTCTCAAATTGGAACTTTAAAGATGAATGAGGGCATTGAAGAGGAGGAAGAGGTGCTGTTGCTATTATTAAAATTGGGTAATTAGGGAAATAAACGCTGAATGTAATCCAGTTGATTCTTTCCTCTTTTTTCCCTTTTTTTATTTTCCTTTGCAACCCACTTGTGGATTTATGATTTATTTTCAATGTTTGATTCTTCCTTTGGGGAAGGACGTTCAAGGTAGGGAACAATCCGATAACAGAATAAACAACAGAAAAAGGAGGATTGAAATTGTGTGTGTAGGAGAGAGAGAAAGAGAAGGAGAGAGAAAGAGAGGGGGAGAGAGAGAGAACGAAAGAGAGGGGGAGGGTGAGAAGTGGGAGGGAGGGAGAGAGAGAAAGAGAGACAGAGAGAGAGAGAGAGAGAATATGCATGTGTACACTTATACACACACACATACACACAGACCAGAGGTTTGCATAGGAACCCACCCTGATACACACACACACACACACACACACACACACACACACAAACAAACAAACACACATTTGTCTACCTGTTTGTGCCAAGCTGGGAAAAAGGGGGGGCAGAAGTGTTACGGAGCCTGCAACACAACTGCATCTATAATATATGCCGTACCCCACTTAGAAAACTAACAAACATGCGAGGAAAGGCAGAGCTGTCCCCTTTGCATTTTCAGCTTTGTAAACTGTCATGTTTCCTTCAGCTGGCCTCCTGAGGAAAGGAGGAGCGGAAGGCCGGATTCAGATCAAAGAGGGGGAGGCAAAACCAGTACCCTGCTGGGAAGTGGATGCCCTCATCATGCCATTATTTTGTCTTTGATGTCGGACACTGGGGTGGGGGGGAAAGAGTCTACTCAGAACAGTAGATGTGAAGCGGCCCATCCCCTTCCTCGGTTTTCCCAGGTTTGATCCAGTGTGTGAATGGACATATGCCCCAAGCCCTCCGACTCAGATCTAGGAACAGCTTTATGGCAAGAACAAATATTATGGAAGGTACACGAGATCAATGTTGAATTCAAAGATGGAGGAAGGAGACCATTGGGCAAGGAATAACATTAAAGGAGCTGTGGTGGCGCAGTGGTCAGAACGGACTATTGCAAGCTAACTCTGCCCATTGCCAGGAGTTTGATCTTCATTCGCTCAAGGTTGACTCAGCCTTCCATCTTTCTGAGGTTGGTAAAATGAGGACCAAGATTGTTGGGGGCAAAAGGCCTGACTCTATAAAGCACTTACAGAGAGGGCTGTAAAGCACTATGAAGTGGTATATAAGTCTAAGTGCTATTGCAATTGGTAAAGGGGGATATGACTGAAGGATCAGACCTCCCTCATACTATTTGCAGGGCCCAATAGGTTGAGAGTTGGGATACCTAAATGCAAAATCAACATGCTGAAATGGAGGCTCTCAGCAGGTAGCAGCACGTTGTATGAATGTGGAGAAGACACGGAGCCTGACCCATGTGCTGGTATGTCGGCTACTACCAGAAACCTGGACCAATAATGAGTTATTTTTGGCCAACGACAAAAGCTAAGAAGGGATTTCATTCTGGCAGTTTTAAGTTTGATCTATACACGAAGAAGAAGATGTCGCTTCCTTTGAGGAAGATGGTGGTGAAGTCCTCCTTGGGATGTCCTTTGGAAACAGTGGGATCTCCTCATGTCCAAGAGAGAAAAGAAGGAGCTGTATTGCTTCAACTTCATTCTCTCTTGCTTTTCTCCCCTGGAGTTTGCAAAGGCTGGAGGAGTTTTCCCATTTTGTAAGTGATAGAAGAAGCTGTGCAGAAGAAGCAGGAGACAATAGGGAAGGTATGACGCTCTGCAAAGTGCCTTGTCAAAGCAGATTGCCTGTCTTTCTTTGGGTGAAGAAATGCCATTCTTCTGCAGCATCAAAAATTTCATCGGAGCAAATCTTCTTTTCAGTCTTACCCAAAATACGGTGAGCTTCTTCTGAAATTCAGTTCAGATTTATTCTGTTTTGGACTTCAACTAGAATACCAGCCCAACTGTATGGCCAACAGAGAAGACCTGGAAGAGTTGGCTTCCTGGAATTTGGAAGGGGCTAAATTGCCAATCAACTAAATTGACATCTAAATTGCCCAGAGGTATTTCACGAGAAGAGTCCTCCACTCCTCTGCTCACAACAGAATCCCTTATGTCACCAGGCTTGAAATCTTGGGCTTGGACACCTGGAACTACACCATCTATGGTCTGACCTAAGCATAGTACCCACATTTGCCTGCTACAATGTCCTACCTGTCAATGACTACTACTTCAGCTTCAACCTCAATAATACATGGGCAAACAATAGATACAAACTCAAGATAAGCCACTCCAAACTTGATTGCAGAAAATACAACTTCAGCAACAGAGTGGTCAATGCCTGGAATGCTCTACCTGACTCTGTTGTTACTTCCTCAAAACCCCCACAGCTTCAACCTTGAACTGTCTACTATGGACCTCACCCCATTCCTAAGAAATCTGTAAGGGGGCGTGCATAAATGCACCAGTGTGCCTATCATCCATATCCTACTGTCCCTATTTACTTGTCCTCATTTCATGTGCTCATGTCCATGTTTACACTATACCAGTTATCTCATATATGTTTGACAGACTAACTAAAATAAATAAATAAAATAAAATTCAGTGTTGATGTTTTTCTTTCCTTATTTAGTGAACATCCAACACAGGGCTTCTATATGTGTTTAGACAAATGCACAAAGAACCTCTACCTCTGAGTAGACTAGAGGTCATCATAGAGAAGATTGAGTCAACCCTTTGTCCAAAGCACCCAAATGCAGACAAGAAGTAATTGCTGGAAGCTCAAATAGAGATCCAAGTTAGAATCAAGGAGAAATTTCCTGAGAATAACAATAATTAATCCATGTAATGCCTTGCTTCCAGAAGTTGTGGATGCTCCATCAATGAAGGTTTTAAAGAAGATATTGGACAGCCATTTGTTCAGAATGGTGTAGTGTCTCCTGGTCAAGCAAGTGGTTGGACTAGAAGTCTCTAAGGTCCCTTCCAACTCTGTCATTCTGTGTTCTGACCTTTAAGACCAATATGAGACAATCAGAAGAGGAGAAGGTCAGGCTGAAGCTCATGGGGACCACTGCCTTTTTTTCTGAGTAGAAACATATTACTCAGTGTTTGTTGGGGGATACAGCAGCATCTGTGTCCATGTGTCACCAAAATATGATGTTATATCAGAACAGAACCTAATAGAAACAAGAAATGGAAGGGGGGAGGAATCCTCGTAAAATCAACAATATTGCATGGATATAGAAGATTCCAGGTTTGGGGTTCAAATGAAATGACAAATGGAAATCAATCCCCAAGGATCAAATGGGGAGATAAAATGGGCAGGATATATAGACTCAGCTAAGCCCCTCTCCATCTATCTCTCAATCCATCCATTTATCCTAGACGCAGATCTGACAGTCCCTGGATGTCAAATGCTCCATAAATCAGCAGCAGAGGGATGAGTGCAGGGCAGCCTCACCAGAGCAGCAAGTGGCACAGTTATAAATCAGAATCTAATTCCATCTTGCAAGATGCCTCATCTGATTAATTTATGCTGCCATGTTTTACTCCATCAGCTCCCTCTCTCCCTCTCCCTCTCCCTCTCCCTCTCCCTCTCTCTCTCTCTCTCTCTCTCTCTCCCCCTCTTTTCTCTCCCCCAAATCTCCTACACATGGGTTCCCAATTCAGGATGACTTGAACTTGATGGAAAATAGGCTATTCTTTTTTTTAAAATTCTTTAGGATGTAATAACAAGAACAAAAGGATCTGGGTACGGAGAGTGGAAGGAGAATATGGATGTAAATAGAAGCAGGGCTCACTTATGACCATATAATAATAGCAATGACACTTAGACTTATATACCACTTTACAGTATTTCACAGCCCTCTCTAAGTGGTTTACAGAGTCAGCCTCTTGCCCCCAACAATTGGGTCCTCATTTTACCAACCTCGGATGGATGGAAGGCTGAGTCAACCTTGAGTTGGTCAGGATTGAACTGCTAGCAATCGGCAGATGTGAAGCAATAGCACTTAGACTTATACACCGGTTTATAGTGCTTTATAGCCCTCTCTAAGCAGTTTACAGAGTCAGCCTCTTGTCCCCAACAATCTGGGTCCTCATTTTACCAATCTCAGAAGGATGGAAGGCTGAGTCAACCTTGAGTTGGTCAGGATTGAACTGCTAGCAATCGGCAGATGTGAAGCAATAGCACTTAGACTTATATACTGCTTTATAGTGCTTTATAGCCCTCTCTAAGCAGTTTACAGAGTCGGTATCTTGCCCCCAACAATCTGGGTCCTCGTTTTACCAATCTCAGAAGGATGGAAGGCTGAGTCAACTTTGAGCCTGGTGAGATTTGAACTACCAAATTGCAGGCAGCTGGCAGTCTGCAGAAGAAGCCTGCAGTACTGCACTCTAACCACTGTGCCACCATGGCTCAATCATAATGATTACAACAACAGCAATCTTAACAATATCCGTTCACAGGAACTGCAGTCCCATTCTGTAATTATATTGTAGCTATGGACTTTTCAATCAGAGCTTGTAGCGTTTAGTTAGCTGCTGCATGTAAATTTCCATTCTAAAGTCCCCCTTCATGCAAATAGTGGCCGAAGCTGTAAGTCTGTAGTATCTAGAAAGCTTAAATTCCCAATATCTGTTCCCAGAATAGAGATCCAAAGTGGTCAAGAAGGCTTTGTATACAGCCCTTTGTATGCCTGTTGCTTGCTTCTTAAAAAATCCCAGGAAAATATACATTGAAGTCAAGCTAGTGGTTAAAATGAAGAAACTTCGTGTATTTTCATGAATCAGCACAGGAAAAAAAACTCCAGTTCTGCAAAGTTTTCTAATAGTCTCAATTAAAAGATACATCTGACTGTCCTTTTCTGGGTATGGAGGCTAAGCAGGCTAGTCCGGATTAGCCTTTCGATGGGCAACATCTAGGAATAGTTACTCAGACTGAACAAACATCTCTGAAGCATAAGGAGGAGCAAGGGGGCAAGTGAAGAGACATGGTTTGTGATGGCTTGGGAGTACATTCCACCCCTTAGGTGCAGGGGTGTGGCACTGTTAATGCTAGTTTTAAGGAATAACTGGCATCCTGTTGTCACAATGCAAGTTTCATCCTTCTGGCCTCATCCTTCTGGAGCCGAGGTGGTGCAGTGGTTAGAGTGCAGTACTGCAGCCACTTCAGCTGACTGTTAAGCTGCAGTTCGGCGATTCAAATCTCACCGGCTCAAAGGTTGACTCAGCCTTCCATCCTTCCGAGGTGGGTGAAATGAGGACCCAGACTGTGGGGGCAATTTGCTGACTCAATTTGCTAAAAAAAAATCTGTAAACCGCTTAGAGAGGGCTGAAAGCTCTATGAAGTGGTATATATGCCAAATAAATAAATAAATAAATGAATGAATGAATGAATGAATGAATGAATGAATGAATGAATGAATGAATGACTAAATGCTGAAGGTGCATGGAACGCTGTTCCCTCTCCACCAAAGGTGGTTCCTGTTTTTCTACTTGCATTTTTAAAGTGTTTCGAACTGCTAGGTTGGCAGAGGTTGGGCAAGTAACGGGAGCTCACTCCGTTATGCAGCACTAGGGATTCGAACCGCCGAACTGCTGACCTTTCTGATTGACAAGCTCAGTGTCTTAGGCACTGAGCCATCGCATCCCCTTCAAAAATCACTGACCTCACCCCAATTTACACAGAAAGAAGCATGCAAGATTGTCATTCAGGCCATCTGGTCCGATTTTACTTCGTTCTCAGAGTGTCCTCTCTTTCCCTCAGCCGCGCTAAATTAATAAAGGCCCAGTATGGGAAGTAGGGGTGAGATGTTTAATTCTGTTTTGCTCATTTGGAGAAGACATTTTAACTTTTGTTTATGGGGCATCTCTGCTCAAAGGTGCTTTAAATAAATCACCGGGGCAGAGTTTAAGAAACCAAGAGAGGCAGTGATGCGTACAACAAGGTCACAACTCCTGTCAAACAGTTTCTAAAAAGCTTGGAAATGAAATGATCGCTTTCAGCAAGTGAGACTCACCAGCACGGATTAATCTTTCTTCCCTTCGTTCTTTTTTCTCTCTCCTGACAGACAATAAAATTCATAAGTCAAAAAGCAGAAGCTGATTCTATAATATGGAACCCAAAGCATTTCCTTCTATCAAGGCCGCTTTGTATTTGAATGAATCGAGCTTTTGAGAAAGACATCCAATCTTCACCCCAAAAAAAACCCTCCCTGTGTCATTTTCATCAACCCAAGTGATGGAGAATAAATTTATTCAGTCCATTTTTTTTTAAAAAAAGGACTTATCCGATTTTTACCTTCCAAGCAGATATGCAAACCAGCACACCCTTGCAGTTGTGACTAAAAAAAAAAAAAAAAAAAAAAGCTCACAAGATGAATATGTTAAGACGAAGTCTGTAGAAGGAGACGTTTAATAATGGAAGTTCTTCATAAATTTCCATCAGGTTATGGGAAAAATTTTGGTGGTTCGAATCCCTAGCACCGTGTAATGGAGTGAGCTCCCGTTCCTTGTCCCAGCTACTGCCGACCTAGCAGTTCAAAAGCATGTAAAAAATGCAAGTAGAAAAATAGGAACCACCTTTGGTGGGAAGGGAACAGCGTTCCGTGCGCCTTCGACATTGAGTCATGCCAGCCACATGACCACAGAGACGTCTTTGGACAGTGCTGGCTCTTTGGCTTTGAAACGGAGATGAGCACTGCCCTCTAGAGTCAGGAATGACTAGCACATATGTGCAAGGGGAATCTTGATCTATGGGGAAAATGCTCCCCATAATACACACATTACAAAGGTCACGCCTATGCATGAATATTTTTTATAGATTCACAACCTAATGCAGAGGAAGTAAACTTGATCAGCAAAACAACTAATTTTGATTTTAGGTTTTACCGATTAGATTGGTAGATGTTCATAAAATGGCTTGTTTATATTATTATAAAAAAGCCAAAAGTTGTGAGTTGATGTTGATGCCTTATTTTACTGTAACAGAGAGAGTCGGAAGTCAATGTTTCTTTTTCTTTTTTTCCCTACCCTTCCTCACTTCTCTTCCCCCTCTTCCTCCCCACCTTTCTCCAATTTACTTTCCTACATTGCATCTTATTCTATCTTATAGCTCAATAAAAACGTTACAACTAAAAATAAAAGAATTTTAGAGAAACTGAAAGGGATACAATGTTAGTGGGTGCTCCATCACTGAATATTTTAAAGAAGAGATTGAACAACTATTTGTCTGAAATGGTATATTGTTTCCTCCTTGAGCAGGGGGGGGTGGACTAGAAAACCTCCAAGGTCCCTTCCAATTCTGTTATTCTGTTATTTTATTATTCTGTGTTTTTTTTTTTTGTATGTGAACATTTTTGTTTTTATATATATATAAATTTTTATTTTAAACACATAAGCACATCAACAGAAACAAACACATGACTTAAAAACAACGTAGGAACAATAAGTTCCATCGTATATCATACTGCAGTTCCGAATCAGTTTCTTTGCAGTTAGTGTTTTCCCTTCTATACATTTCTATCTTGCGTTCATAATCTCCTTATTCATTATCCATTTTTATATACAATTCTTTTATATATATATATATATATATATATATATATATGTATGTATGTATGTATGTATGTATGTATGTATGTATGTATGTATGTTATATTTATGCTGATAAATAAATAAAGGGAGACTAGTATAGATCTATTTCAAGCTATTTAGCTCTCATCAGCTAGCCATACCCAAGTTTTTTGGGAATCGAAAGTTTTTGGGTATGGCTAGCTGATGAGAGCTAAATAGCTTGAAATAGATCTATACTAGTCTCCCTTTATTTATTTATCAGCATAAATATAACAAATGTAACAAAAAAGGCAACAGTAAAAAATATTGGGTTTCTGTCTGGATGGACTCTTGTGACGAGCCTAATGACAGAGAGTGGAAGTGTGACCTTCCTCCCACACTTGGGCATACCAGGGGTTGTGACTGAGATATAGATATAGATATAGATATAGATATAGATATAGATATAGATATAGATATAGATATAGATATAGATATAGATATAGATATAGATATAGATATAGATATAGATATAGATATAGATATAGATATAGATATATACACATTCACATAGTTCTTCTTTTTCTTTGCCATTCTTAAATTATTATTATTCCATTTAAAAGGTTATAAGGTATAGTTTGGAATACTTTGTTTACCATCCTTCGTACCTGCTATGACACCACCTTATTTTCTCTTTCTTTTCTTTTCTCCCTCCCTCCCTTCCTTCTCTACTTCCTTCCTTCCTCCCCTCCATCCCCTTCTTCCTTCCCTTCCTAAAATCTGATTGCAATTAATCTCATCCATTCAATGTATGTAGAGGACAAAAGAAGGGAATAAAAGGGAGATATAATGGAGTCCTCAATGCTCTCTGAACTTGGTTAGTTGCTTGCAGATGTTTCATTACTCAACAACTGAGGTGGCACAGTGGTTAGGGTGCAGTACTGCAGGCCACTTCATCTGACTGCTATCTGCAGTTCAGCGGTTCTAATCTCACCGGCTCAAGGTTGACTCAGCCTTTCATCCTTCCGAGGTGGGTAAAATGAGGACCGAGACTGTGGGGGCGATATGCTGACTCTGTAAACCGCTTAGAGAGGGCTGAAAGCCCTATGAAGCAGTATATAAGTCTAACTGCTATTGCTATTGCTAACAATACCCAATATTACCTAGTAGGGCAATGAAACCTCTGCAAGAAAACAACTAAGCTTAGAGAGCACCAAGGACTCCACAGGCCAACCCTGAGCTACAGATATTCTCACCTATTGAGTGAATATAATGTTTAGACCTATAGAACTTGGTACACAATTAAACAATTGAGTAGACAGCATACTGGTAGCATCATAGTGAACTTCCAAGGGGATATGACCCAAAGTTTGCTCTTAAAAAAAACCTCGTAGCAGTTCCAGCCAGGCATTGACTGCAGTTATATTTCTATAATTAAATCTGTGATCTTTGTCCCTACAAGCAACATTGGACCTTCCAACTAATTATAAGAAGTATTAGTCTAGCAATGTGGGCGGGTGTTATCAAATAACACACAACAAAACTGTGACTCCCAGGGCAAGCCTGATTGGATTAAACCTTACTTTGGGTTGAGTTAGGTTAGGGGGTCAGCCTTTTAAATAAGATGATGTTTGCTGCCGGTTATAAAAGTTTAGGAAACGGTTCAACAGCTTGTGTAAATCCACTTTGCTGAATTGTCAAAATGATTTATGGAAAACTTTGGTGTTCTTTGCCAATAAAGACCAGTTGAAGAATTAAGTTCTGTGAGTCTGTCCATGCTCATATTCCCGCGCATGATGGAGTTTTCATCTGATTTACGGGCATAGCACTGTGTGACTTGTATACAATCCATTCATGTTTACTGCCATTTTTCACAATCTTTTGATGTCCCAAAGAAGAACCAAGATCAGGCATTAGCCCTCCTTTGAGTCTTTTCCAAAGTGACAAAAAGCACACACTTGTTCTGACCCTTCCTGAGACAGTAAAACGCTTAGTCCCCAAAACCCTCGTTTTATTTCAACGGCTGTTAATTATGTTCATTCACAGCCCGCAATGAGTCACAAATAGTTTGCAAAGAGTCTGACAGAAGTCTGCCAAAGTCCTTCGGGATAAGGCTGATAAGCACCCATCTTTATCTCCCTTGAAATGCTGCTAAAGATCTAATTGCCGATTAGCTTTGCAAGGCCACATGGAGCACAGAGTCAAAATGGAGCTTCAGAGTTTGAACGGGACTAGAGCGAACAAAGTTGCTTCCTGCAAAGGCTCACGTGCCTTTGTTCCTCTTTTATATCTTATGGGAGGGGCCAATCATCTGCAAGCCTTACTCCCGAGTCGTCTCTTTTATCTTAATTGTTCTTGCCTTCTGGCATCTCTGTGCATGCACACACTGGGAACAGGATCCTCCTGCTCCTCTGCCTCACTGATGTCTGACTCTGGATGTTCCAGAAGCAGCACATAACTCCAAGATGGCCCTGGCCCCCTCTCTGCCTCCTACGCAGAGCCCTTGTCCGAGACTTCCCCAGGACTACCCCATGTTCCTCCCCAACCTCCTCACTGTCTGACTCTGCTGCCAGCTCCACCAGCTGCCAGTGGACCACAACATTGAGATACAAAAGTCATTAAATAGTGGACAACAGCAATCCAATTTTACAAGAAAGCTTCAAAATTATGGTGGTTACTTTATCTATATGTACGTAGCATACTTCACTCTTTCTCTTTAGTCTTCTGCTTTCTGGTACTAAAAACTCAGCCAGTTCCAACTTTTTAAACTAACATTTATCTGAGGGGTCCTTGCTGTTCTCTGAGCTTGGCTGTTTTCTTGCAGATGTTTCGTTACCAAAACCACCAAGCTTGGAAAGAACCAAGGACACCACATTTCAACCCAGAGCTACAAATATTCTCCTTTCTTGATATAACATTTATCTCTGCAGTTTTTCTGTTGTTCTTACTGGAGTTTCCCTCCAGGCCTTCTTTGACCATTCACACCACTTACCCCACGCTCCATGCATTGGGTCACCCCAAATCATCTTGCAAGAGAAAAAAGGCCAGACTTCTTCTACCAGCTGTCAAAATTCCGGGTTGTTAATGAATAGTAATCTCCAGTCCACAAAGGCGGTCTGAGCAGCAATCAATCAATGGATTAGCATAGAAGTATCTTAAGGAGCAGAAAGATGCACACATGCACACAAAAAGCCAGCCATAATCAGAGTTCATTTGCCAATTATATTAGGATAATCACAGTCCAGACACATCCATGTTTGTAGATGATTATTTGATTCCTCCACCTCAAAGGGTCTTTCATTACCATTTTATGATGCCATAATAGCAAGCTTGGAGTGGGGTGGGGGGAAGAAAAGATGTTGGAATGAATACTGCTCAGCTGACCTGGATGATTGGGAGACTGGAGGTTAAAACAAACAATGAATGGTTGCAGGAACTGGGCTTGGCTAGTCTAGTGAAGAAAAGGACCAGACATGATAGCAGTCTTCCTATATTTGAGGGGCTGCCACAGAGAGGAGGGGATCAAGCTATTTTCCAAAGCACCTGAAGGCCAAAGAAAGAATAATGGATGGAAACTGATCAAGGAGAGATTCAGAAATAAGGAGGAACTTTCTGACAGTGAGAACAACCAACCCATGGAGCAGAAGTTGCCTTTGGAAGTTGTGGGAGCTTCATCACTGGAAGCTTTCAAGAAAAGAATGGACTGCCATCTCTCAGAAATGGTGTGGGGTCTCCTGCTTGGGTGGAGGATTGGACTAGATGACCTACATGGTCCCTTCCAACTCTATTCTATTCTATTCCCATTCCAATTTCCATTCCCTTTCTGTTGTATAACCAAGCTGTTTCCCTTGGTTATACAAATATATATCCCTTCCAACTTCCTTAATCTGGTTCATTGCTCTCACTGTCAGAAAATTTCTTATTTCTCCTTATTTCCAGAATCTCTCCTTGTTCAATTTCCATCCCTTATTCCTTGTCTGGCCTTTAGGTGCTTTGGAAAATAGCTTGACCCCCTCCTCTCTATGGCAGCCCCTCAAATATTGGAAGACTGCTATCATGTCACCCCTGGTCCTCTTTACTAGGCTACCCATGCCCAGTTCCTGCAACCGTTCATCATGTTTTAACCTCTAGTCTGTTCATCCTCTTGTTTGCTCTTCTCTGCATTCTTTCTAGAGTTTCAACATCTTTTTTATGTTGTGTGGTGACCAAAACTGAATGCAGTACTCTAGGTGCGGTCTTACTTTGAAAGCACTGTTCCAAAAGACGTGGCAGTGGCTCTAACTCCCTTCCCTTTCTCTTTCTATCAGGGTGTGCTGAGCTGATTGGGACAACTTTCCAACATCTTTCACTCAGGGGTGTATAGTCTGTGATGAACAAAACCAATATTTCTTGCAGACAGATGGTTCCCTTCGCCTCTATTTCCTCTAGCCTATATCCAGTTGATTTTGCTCAGGGTCCCAGGTGGCGTCTCATTGCCCGACTCGTATTTTAGTCTCTGACTAACAGGGGCAAGTGATTAGCCGGCTCAACTGCCCTTAAGAGACATGGTTGTTGTGAGGGGTAATTGAATGTTATTCCTAGTAAAACAAAGGGAAACAAGATGTGATAGCCATATCCTCTTGAAATAGGCTCTGCACACAGCCTGTTCATCCTTCCCTATGGGCTTTGGCTTTGTTAGAACAAGATTATGAACCTTCTTCTGTGGAAGAAGATTCATCATTTCCCACATATTTCCCATCGGTCAAAGGCAGGCGGGATCAATAAAGATATAAGCCCAAAAACAGCGGCAAAGACAAAGGTTCCTAATGAATTCCAGGCCCAGGAAGTCAGCCCAAGCATGAATCTGCTCGCCTGGGGGTTTTCATGGGGAGCCCCTCCTCTCCAACATCCTCCCCTGGTAGTTCCCAATGGAGAGGGGTAGAATAAAGAGGAGGAATCATACTTCTTATATCTCTTTTAGTGCAAGGATGTCTCTAGTTCACTTGACTGAAGCAGCTCACATTGTTTTTGGAGGAAGCGGAAAGTAAGGGAAGAAAGAAATGGTAGACCACAAACTGAAGCAAGATTGCAATAGCGATAGCACTTAGACTTATATACCGCTTCACGGTGCTTTTACAGCCCTCTCTAAGTGGTTTTACAGAGTGAGCATGTTGCCCCCAACAATCTGGGTCCTCATTTTACCCACCTGGGAAGGATGGGAGGCTGAGTCAACCTTGAGCCCATGAGGATTGAACTGCTGGCAGTTGGCAGAATTAGAATGCACAATTTTGCATTCTAGCCACTGCTCTAAAACCGACAGACAGCGTTACGGACAGACAGATGGACTGAAAGAAGGAAAGAAGGAGATAGCAATAGCAGTTAGACTTATATACCACTTCATAGGGCTTTCAGCCCTCTCTAAGCGGTTTACAGAGTCAGCATATCGCCCCCACAGTCTGGGTCCTCATTTCACCCACCTTGGAAGGATGGAAGGCTGAGTCAACCTTGAGCCGGTGAGATTAGAACCGCTGAACTGCAGATAACAATCAGCTGAAGTGGCCTGCAGTACTGCACCCTAACCACTGCGCCACCTCGCAATAAGGAAGGAAGGAGAGAAAAGAAAGAAGGACTAGCAATATCACTTAGACTTACAGTATATATTGTTTTATAGTGCTTCTCTAAGTGGTTTTACAGAGTCAGCCTCTTGCCCCCAACAATCTGGGTCCTCATTTTACCCACCTCAGAAGGATGGAAGGCTAAGTCCAACCTTGAGCCTGATGAGATTTGAACTGCCAAACTGCAGGCAGACAGCAGTCAGCAGAAGGAGCCTGCCGTACTGCACTCTAACCACTGTGCCACTGAGGCTCAAGATAGGTTGTATGGAATGTGCTAGAAAAATGCTCTGCATTGGCCACCTATTTTATTTGTTTATCCTGTCTTCATTATTTTGATAAATAACTCAAGGCGGTGAACTTATCCAAAACATACCTTCCTCTTTTTATTGTCCCCACAACAACAACCCAGTAAGGTGAGTTGGGCTGAAAGAGAGAGAGAGAGAGAGAGAGAGAGAGACTTATCCAAAGTCAACCAGCTGGCTCTCCTACCCAAGGCAGATCTAGAACAGTTAGCCGAGTTCATTCTTGTATGGTTCCCATTCGTTCTAGTTAACAACAGCTTCTCTATCAAGCCCTTTAGATCTCTGTGTTGGGACTCTACCAGATGTTGTTCACAAATTTGAGGGAATTGGTACATCTGATGGGCACAAAAACTGGTGAATTCTGCTTGACATGAACAAGGTAAGAAAAACAATAGCACTTAGACTTATACATCACTTTATAGTGCTTTACAGTCCTAAGTGATTTACAGAGTCAGCATATCGCCCCCACAGTCTGGGTCCTCATTTTACCAACCATGGAAGGATGGAAGGATGAGTCAACCTTGAGCTGGTAAGAATTGAACTGCTGGCAGAATTAGCCTGCAATAATACATTCTAACTTCTGTGCCACTACAACTCTGGTTGAAAGTTTTTGTGCAAAACCATCCATACTACCAAACTAGGATAGGATAGAATAGAATAAAGAATTAGGAATAAAACAGAACAGAATAAAGCATCAGGAATAGAATGGAATGGAATGGAGTGGAGTATTGTGGAATGGAATGGAATAGAATAGAATAGAACAAGAACAAAAGCAAGAATAGAATTATTTATTGGCCAGGTGTGATTCGACACACAAGGGATTTGTCTTCAGTACATAAGCTCTCAGTGTACATAAAAGCTATAAGTGATAAATCAGAACCATAGTCATCATAAAAATAAAACAAATAAAAATAAAAATACATTCATCATCAATCATAAGATACAACACTTAGTGATAGTCATAGGATAATAAATAAGCAATCAACATAAATCATACTAGGAAACTAAATAAAACAATATAAATCATAAAGATACAAGCAACAAAGTTATAGTCATAAGTAGGAGGAGACAGGTAATAGGAAGGATGAGAATAATAATAGTAATACAGTCTTAGTAAATTATTGACTGTTGTGGGAAATAGTTGTAGCAGAGTGCGAGCGATCGTGGGTGTACCTCGGTTCACCCACGTTACACTTATCCTCCGCGAGCTGCACTGGCTGCCTATTGGTCTCCGGATACGCTTCAAGGCGCTAGTCGTCACTTATAAACCCCTTCATGGTATTGGACCTGGGTACTTGAGAGACCGCCTCCTGCCAATCACCTCCACTAGACCGATTAGATCCCACAGATTAGGCCTCCTCCGAATTCCATCCGCCGGCCAGTGTCGACTGGCGACTACCCGGAGGAGAGCCTTCTCTGTGGCTGCTCCGACCCTCTGGAACGAACTCCCCGTGGAGATTCGAACCCTCACCACCCTTCAGGCCTTCCGCATAGCCCTTAAAACCTGGCTGTTCCGACAGGCCTGGGGCTAAAGAGCTGTTGCCCCCGTCTCGAATGGTATGATTGTTGTGTGTTTTAAATTATGTATTGTTATGCTTTGTTTTTTAAACTTTTTGTCTGTATCACCCCTTCCCTGGTTCGAGTTGTGAGCCGCCCTGAGTCCCCTTCGGGGGAAAAGGGCGGCATATAAATACAATAAACTGAACTGAACTGAACTGAGTGATGGCATGAGGGGGAAAAACTGTCCTTGTGTCAGGTTGTTCTAGTGTGCAGTGCCCCATAACGTTATTTTGAGGGTAGAGGTTGAAACAATTTATGTCCAGGATGTGAGGGGGTCCATCGATATTTTCAAATTATCCAAATTCATTTAACTTAGGCCAGTGTGTGATGTAAAACAGCTTGGAACGAAGTCAGAATATAGACTAACATCCTCAAACTTTATTTAAGAAAAAAGAATACCACACTATTTTCTTCAATTTCTTTGCCCACAGTGACAGGAGTGAGAGATTACACACTTTACCCTTCAGCAAAGACCAAAGTTTCCTTGAACTCTGGAAAGCAACTGCCAGTCAACGTGCTTAATAATAAGTTAGCAGTTCTGATAGCACGTTTCGATATGAGGCAGCTTTTTATGTTCCTAATTCGAACACGATTCATAACAACACAAAGATAAGCTTGCAATCGCATTCGGGGTTGGAGCCCAAAGATTATTTCCCCATCATCCGAAATGACAGGGTGGTGGTGTAGAAGAGATTACCGTACTTTGGACGAAGACAAAAAAAAAAGAAAGAAGAAGTTTCCAATAAAATTCACCGCTCCCAATCAAAAAAATAACTGCTTCCAAAGGAATTTGGGGTCCCTGGGGGTTTCTTTTCTCCCCATCATCCCTCTCTTGCTCTCCTTAAAAGTATTTTCGCAAAACAGTTTTTTCCCCCTGCTGTAGGGAGCTTACAAATTATGTTTCTCATGGTCATGAATCAGGGGGAATCAATAACTGTACTGCTACAGTTGTTATTGATCCAACGGAAACTTTCAGCTCTGAGAAGACTAGCCTAGCTGTGCAAACGTGGTGTGCCAATTTGATCACTTGGTTAAGTGAGAGAATAGTTGGGATGTCGGTGAGGGAGAGCTACAATAGGGAGGAAAGGATCACTCTATTACCCTCACCAAGTTGTGGATACCGTCAGCAGTAAGGCAGCTGCTAAATTAGCCCTTATTCTTTGGTTGGGCTTGTAGGAAGTTAGCACTAGCCACTCTCCTAGAAAAATTGAAATATTTTAGGAAATGTTAAAAAGAGCAGAATATTTCCCCTAAAAGGGAGGCAGAAACTCAGCTCCCTCCCACCTTTAGTGGGCCATTAAGGCCTGAGCCAGTCTATTCTACATAACAAAGATCTACCTCCTTCAGGCAGAGCCGTGATAGGAATCCCAAAGCCCTTTCATTACATCATCACCCAGCAAGAATCAACCAAGCTTGGGACTCAGGACAGCCTACAGAGTTTGCCCCTGCATGGCCCCATGGGAGTCTGACAACCAATCAGAATACAAGCTCAAATTCAAAAGCCCAGAGAGGGCATAAAATTCAGGCACTCTCGGTATCTCTTCCCTTTTTTTCTTCTTCAACCCAACATCTTCAAGGCATGTGATCCTGTCCACCATTAAAACCATCTTTCCAAACAGCCACCATGTTTCCAGTGTCTTTTGCCCCACTTGGAACTGAACACAGAAGGACATTTCTCCCAACAGGCTCATATATGACATTAAACCATTGTTGGGGTGGTGATTTTCAAAGAAGATCTGGTTCATAGAAAAGTCCCAATGTTCAGGGCAGCTCACCCTCCTAAGCCCAAACCAAACCACACTATGGATGAGTGCAATGTGTGAACCTTTGGCTCGTCCAACTAACCCCCACAAAGAAGATAATTGCCCAAAACTAATTTAAGTGAGAAGACTCTGGAGACTCCCCTGGCCTGGGAGGAGATCAAATCTATTTAGGAAATAAACCCTGTGTTCTGACCGAGGCTTCCCAAGAGCCTGAAGCAAACTCCTTGTTCCGACAAAAAAACTATTTTATTAATTTACTGTGAATTCTGCTCAATTGAATTGAATGGGTTTATTTATAGGCCGCCCTTTTCCCTGAGGGGACTCAGGGCGGCTAACAACTCATAGGAAGGAGGATACAGACAATGACATATAACATTACATATAATTAAAAAGTAAACAACATTCATCCAACATTCGGGTGGGGGCAGATCAATCTCTACCCCCAGGCCTGGCAGGATAGCCAGTTCTTGAGGGCTGCGCGGAAGGTCTGAAGGGTGGTGAGGGTACGGATCCCCACGGGGAGCTCGTTCAATCACATCCAGCAAAATCTTTCGAGGGAGGATTTAACGTCACAGACCTTATCTGGCTTGGAGAGCTGCCAGGCCGAGATCTGCAAAACTTGGCAAGGAGCCTTGGAGAATCTGCAAACCAATAAGTGAACTTTCTCCTGCAAACTCCACTCCCCTTTCACATCCTCTTTATTTCCTCTGGGAGGAGCCATTCATCGTCCACCTGTGGCCTTACTCCCAAATTGACCCCTATTCTTTAGCTGTCCCCTTCATCTGGCAACTCTGTGTATGTGCACACTGGGAACAGACTCCATCACGATCCCATGGATGATGTTCCTCCAGACCTTCCTGTCCTCTACCATCCATAAAAGAGCCAAGGTGGCGCAGTGGTTAAATGCAGCACTGCAGGCTACTGCTAGATCAGCAGGTCAGCGGTTCAAATCTCACCGGCTCAGGGTTGACTCAGCCTTCCATCCTTCCGAGGTGGGTAAAATGAGGACCCAGATTGTTGGGGGCAATATGCTGACTCTCTGTAAACCGCTTAGAGAGGCCTGAAAGGCCTATGAAGCGGTATATAAGTCTACTGCTATTGCTATCCCCTGGAGTCCATTTAAGCTCTTGCCTACTCCTTCGGTAGGCCACCTCATTTCAACCACCTCATTCTCTGTCGTCCCCTCTTCTTTGCCCTCCATCTTTCCCAGCATTTGTCTCTTCTCCAGGGAGTCCTTCCTTCTCATTAGGTGGCCAAAGGATTTGAGTTTCCTCTTCATGATCTGGCCTTCTAAAGAGCAATCAGGATTGATCTCCTCTAGGATGACCTGTGAATCACCTTGCAGTCCAAGGACTCACAGGAGTTCTTTCCCAGCACCAGAGTTCAAGGCCTCCATTCTTTGGTGCTCAGCCTTCCTTAGGGTCCAACTTTCACAGCCATACATTGCAACTGGGGAAAATCATAGACTTGTCTGATATCTTTAGATAACTCCATAGACAGCCAAAACCCAATGGGAACTCAGCAAATCTTCTTGCATGACTTTCTTTTAAACAAAAGGAATGTCTAAAATTCTCTCTGTGATCCCCAGTTACATTGAAATTTCCTATAAAACCGTTCGAAAAGGTGGAGCTATTTTTGCTCAGAATATTTAAGGAGCATCTCTGCCAGGGTTATATTTGGGTTTGTGGGGGAGAGCAGGGGGAATAGCCTCGAAGTTGAGAACGTGAAGTAAATGAAACCAAGGGGAAGGAGGGAGGGGGGAGGAGTTGCATGGAAACGCTTGGGCGGCTTTAACTAGAGCTGTCACAGTTTGTAAATGAGCTGCTGCTCCAATTTTTATTAACAAATGACTTCCATAATAAACATGATTTCTCTCCGGAGTTTGCAGATGAGGAACCACAGGCCAAGATGAATTGCTATAAATGTGTGTCTCCCAAGAGGAAAACTCCTTGCCGTATATATAAAGTATGCGTAACGGGCATGGATCTGCACATTCATACACACAAGTTTGTGCGTGATGCACAGACACAGAGAGAGAGAGAGACAGCAAGAGAGAGACAGAGGACAGAGAGACAGAAAGAGAGATTGAAAGAGAGAGAAAAACAGAGAGACAGGGAGAGACACAACACAGAGAGAGAGATCCATAAATACTCCTGTCTCTCTCTCTCTCTCCCTCCCTCTCTCCCTCTCCCTCTCCCTCTCCCTCTCTCCCTCTCTCTCTCTCCCTCTTCCACTGATGAAGCTCCGGCTCATTTTGCCAAGCTGTCACTCACCGTTGTGTTCATTATGAGGAAATGAACTCCATTTCCAAACATCCCGAAGACAGAGAGTAATTGGGTTCTCTGAAGCCTTTTCACTTAATTTACTCAAGTTGTATTTATTTCGTACCAAATTAGTTTTCTAGCAGCTGATGGACAAGGCATCAGGAAAAAAAAAAAGCTGAAGCCAAGTGCATGGGATAATAAACTCGGATGGAGGAATATCAATCTGTCTTTTTCCCCCCCTCCCTGTTCCCCTCCACCCCAATCTGGGAATGTGTACAAAATGCTCTATGGTTTTATCAAAAAAGTGATTCCTGTCATGGGGTACATTGTCAGATTATAACAGAACAGCAGAGTTGGAAGGGACCCTGGAGGTCCTCTAGTCCAACCCCCAGTTCAAACAGGAGATTCTATGCCACTCTAGACAAGTGAGTAAGCCTGCAGAGTGTTCCTGGGGGCCAGGAAGGACAAAAACATTTTTTTCTACTGAGTAGTTTGCAGGCACTTCCTTAGCTCCGGCGAGGCTGGAGCCCCTCTCCCCCATCAAAACTTTTCACCATAGTTTCGGCGAGCATGGCTTGGTGAGGGGGTATGTGACTAACGTGTGTTGAATGATGTCAAGTTGGCCACGCCTATTCAGTCACATCCACCCCATCTAGCCATGTCCACAGAATCAGTAGTAAATAAATTGAAACCACCGCTGCCTCAGAGGACTTCCCTTGACCTCTGTGGGGCTAAGAGGCCACTCACTTTCAAGACACTCTTTTAAATGCTCTGCAAAGCCAGCATCTATCTTTTTTAAGTGGGACTTTCAGAGTCATTAATAAGTCAATCTCTTGTATTTTCCTTGCTGGACTGGTTTAGATGGATAGACCTGCGCTAATGAACCCGATCTTATACATTTAAGTCCAGTCTAGAAATACATTCCTAAGTGGGAAATATATCACAGAGCAAAGTGTGAATGCGGGGAAATAAAACAATCTATTGTCCATTGAAGGAAGTGATTCAGCTTCCTTAGGTGTCTTGAATAATTAAGAAACCGAACTCGGGGAACACAATCATTAACTTCTCTAAATTGATAACGGAGTCTGAAAATGGCTAAATAAACTAGAGTCTGGCTAGTAGATCTGGGGCGAGCGAAAATACCACAAGATGATAGCAAGATGCTATTGTATGGTACCCAAAATTTTCAGTCCAGGTATGGTAGCCCTAAACCAGTGTTTCTCAACTTTGCCAGCTTGAAGATGGGAGGACTTCAGCAGGCTGGAGAATTCTGGGAGTGAAGTCCACCATTTTCATGTTGCAAGATGAAAAGCATTGCCCTAAAGATCATACTGACGCATGAGATCATCTAATAGCCACTGTGCCACCTTAGTCTTTTGCTGGTTTATAGATATTGTTATGTCTGTGTGTCTATCGGTGGCTAATTTGTCAGAGTCCCAGGTTTCTAGAAATTCCACTGGCATTTTTGGGGACCTAAAATTGTTCTAGGATGGTTCTACAGATTAACAGAGTTTGGAAGGTGGACTTTGTAGGTCATCTAGTCCCTCCCCCACCCAAGCAAAAACCTCTACATCATTCTGACAGAGGGAAGTCCAGTATTTTCTTGAACGCTTCCAGTGATGAAGCTCCCTCAACTTCTGAAGGCAACTTCTGTTCCATGGGGTGATTGTTTCACTGTCAGAAATTCCTCCTTTATTTCCAGGTTGTATCTCTCCTTGATCAGTTCCCATCCCTTATTTCCTTGTCTGGCTTCGGGTGCAATCGTTAAACCATTTGATCGTAAGCCATTATGATCGTAAGCAAGGCACTAAGTGAATCTCAATCCCTCTTATCATTTATTTATCCATCCATCCCTTCCTCAATTCTAGTCATCCACCCATCCATCTATCTATCTATGTATCATTCTATCACAAGGTGAGCACTACACCATCTTACAAGTTGTAGACCTGGCTCCAGAATTCTGGGATATGGTCCACGGTTGCAAAAGGGGCATAGTTGATCATCCCTTTTCTATCAAATGTTAAGGGCCTGCCCAATTCACCTTTCATGCAAAGTAGAAAAGAACCATAGATACATGCTGGCAAGAGGGGCCTCATTTGTGGCCAACCCGGTCGTCCGGAGTATGGATAAAGAAAATAACCATAGATTAACCCTCTGTCTGCACCTTGGCATGTCTTGATTTAGGCAAACTCTGGGTTCCTAGGGGATTCTGCCAGTCCTTTACCCAAGATTACTACATAGTCCACACCTAAACTCACGCTAGCCGCAATCCCAAGATAGCTGTCCAACATCATACAAATGATACAAGGAGGAATTTTCTAAGAGTGGGAACAGTCAACCAATGCAATAGAAGTTACCTGCACAAATTGTGGGAGGTTCATCACTTCAGGCCTTCAAGAAGAGACTGGACTGCCATATGTCAGAAATGGTGTAAGGTCTCCTGCTTGGGTGGGGAGTTGGACTAGATGACCTACAAGGTCCCTTCCAAATCTGTTAAATCTGTTCAAAATCTGTTCTACCTTGGAAAATAGCTTGACCCCAGTGGTGGGATTCAAAAAAATTTCGAACCTACTCTGTGGGTGTGGCCTCCTTTGTGGGAGTGGCTTGACGGCCATGTGACCTGGTGGGAGTGGCTTGCCAGCCATGTGTTCTGTCTCCATCTCCCTCTCTCTCTCTCTTTCCTTCCTTTTGTCTCTCTGTCCCTTTTTCCTTATTTTCTTTCATCTCTCTCTCACTTTCTTTCTTGTTTTCTTTTTTTATTTCTTTATTTCTTTCTTCCTTTCTTTCTCTTCTCTTTCTCTCTCTGTGTGAGTCTGTGTGTGTGTGTGTGTGTGTGTGTGTGTGTTGTGTGTCTGTGTGTCAGTGGTGGGTTTTCAAAAAATTTTGGAACCTCTTCTGTGGGTGTGGCCTGCTTTCTGGGTCCATTGGTGGAACCTCTTCTAACCAGTTTGGTAGATTTGACAAACCGGTTCTACCGAATAGGTGCGAACTGGTAGGAACCCACCTCTGCTTGACCCCCTTCCTCTCTGTTGCAGCCCCTCAAATATTGGAACAAATAATGGTCTAAGTTTCCAATTGAAACTATGGTTAAGTCTATTGCAAAATTAAAGAATAAGTTGGCATTCTGGACCGCTACATGTGAAGCATTCCTTGGATTATCAAATAGGCTCCAGGAGGCTTCCGACAAGACCAGAAGAACACAAGCAAACAAAATGAACAGGAGACTAATCAGAGAAATTAGCAGAGGATTGGAAAGCAAGCTGTGCTTCTTTCATTTCTCCATCTTGAATAAAAAAGTGCAATCATAAAAGCCACATGGCACATCGGAGATGGATGCCATGTGGGCTAATAAAGATTTGCAAGGCACGTCAAGCTCCTTGGATGAAAGAAGTGATTGAAGTCCAGAAGACATCCAGCACAGGAGCAGGAAGCAAAATCTCCTTGCTAATGTCCCACCTTTTCTCAGCAGGAGATAGGACAATCCTTTTGGCATTCTAATTAAAACCTTGTTATCTTGTCCCCAGCAGGCATGGACTGAATTTCATGGGCACAATGCAAACTTTGCCAGTTAAGTATTTGCAGCTTGGAACGGGAGAAGAAAAAAAAAACCAGTGCCCTTGAATCTGAATTCCAAAGGGACTAAAGCTATATAGCAACTTCAGGCTGGGGAATCCACAGCCGCGTGGAAAAATAATAATAAAAGATTCGACTGCTCTTCTTGAAAAGGATATTGCCGGATAATGTAACACCGCAGCAACTGAGATAGAGTTTAAGGAATCGGTAACCGGCTTGATGAAAATTCACAGGGGGAGGGGGAGGAAACACAGGACAGTATGGAAAGAGTTAACCTTGGGATTATCTAGTGCAGGATATGTAGTCTGGTAATTGAAATAGCTTCCTTCCTTTCCTTTTTTTCTTGTCCACAGCTTGCGAAGAAGCTCAGGAATATCCCAAATTGGGAGGAATTTAGCGTCTAAGCCCATGTAATTGCCTGTGAGAATTACCTTGGGAGACGGAAGGAGGAGCAGCAGCCTAGACCAAGGTTCAGCAACCCACGGCTGTGGGGCCGCATGTGGCTCTTTCATCCTTCTGCTGTGGCTCCCTGTTGCCAGTCAGCTCCACAATTGATAGGGCTTTCGGTTAGGACAGGTAGAGGAAAAAGGGCACCATGCTAGGAGAGACTCTATGGTTGGGGAACTGGACTTCCGGTCAGCAGAGGAAAAAGGATGCCACGCAAGGAGGAGACTCTATGATGGGGGAACAGGACTTCCGGTCGGCAGAGGAAAAAGGACACCTTGCTAGGAGGAGATTCTATGGTGGGGGAACAGGATTTCCAATCGGCTCCAGAATTAAATGGGGTGGGGTGGGGGCTTCCGGTTAGGATTTTTGTGACTCTTTGAGTATTTAAGGTTGCCAACCCTTGGGTTAGATAATGGCCAGATAAAAGAAATCTGAATCCAAAGCAGAATTGGGATGGAGAAAGCATCCAAGAGTTGACTCTCCATAGTTCTCTAGAATGTAAAAAATAAGGAAGGGGAAAGTATTTTCAGTCTTGCAAGATTCATCAACCAACCATGAGTACTAATGCTCTCTTTATTTTACAACATTACAATAGCATTAGTACTCATGGTTGGTTAGTGCTTCTTGGCTGGAGAACCTTAAAAGGCTGACCACCAACCATTTTCACCTGAAATGAGGAAAAGAAAATTGCTTGTAGGACATGTCTTAGAATTAGAATAACAGAGCTGGAAGGGAGTTTGGAGGTCTTCCAGTCCAACCCCCTGCTCAAGTGGGAGACCCTAGACCATTTCAGACAAATGGTTGTCCAGTCTCTTCTTAAAAACTTCCACTGTTGGAGAACTCACAAATTCCGAAAGCAACCCATCATTTTACCCACCTGGGAAGGATGGAAGGCTAAGTCCAACCTTGAGCCTGGTGAGATTTGAACTGCCGAATTGCAGCCAGCCGGCAGTCAGCAGAAGTGGCCTGCAGTATTGCACTCTAACCACTGCGCCACCGTGGCTCATATGGTTTAATTCGGGCTACTAGGGAAGTCAATGAGAAGCAGTTATTTGTGTCTGATTGCAGTATACATCCACCCTATCATTTGTGATTTCATTGAAAAGCCTTGGATCCAGAGGTGGTATTCAGCCAGTTCTGGCAAACCGGCAATGGAAATTTTGAGTACTTTGGAGAACCGGCAAATACCACCTCTGGCTGGCTCTTCCCTCATCTATTTGCTGCCTCCCAAGTCCCAGATGATTGGCTGAGTCTTCTCTTGCTGCCCTGCACAGGAGAACGGAGCTGGAAAGCAGGTTAGTGGGGTGGGGAGGGAATGGGGATTTTGCATTATCCTTCCCCTGCCACGCCCACCAAGCCATGCCACGCCACACCCAAAGAACCGATAGTAAAAAAAAAATTGAACCCCACTACTGCTTGGATCCTTTCATTGCCGTTCTGTTGTGCAAGCATATTTTGCACGCTGAACGCTTTGTGCTTTGGCTGATTCGAACGGCGTAGTCAATCCACGAGCGGCCGCTTGTTGTTTCCATGAATCCAGCATCCATCCGGCCTTTTGAGTATAGATCATGTCTAGCGCTTGGACTGAGAACAGACAACGCTCCCATCTGACCTGAGGTTCAAGGCTAAAGACAATGCCTCCATCTTTGACTCAGACGGCCGCGTTATAAATTATGCAGTCGCTGCCATCCATTATTCAAGATAATTTATTTGGAATGTTTAGATCAGCAATTTGTGAGCAGAACACAGCCCTTTCCTGGTTCGGTAATGAATATATTGGAAGAGGAGGGACACAATGAAGAAGAAATATTGCAATGAAGACACCAGTAAATTAATCAACCATAGGGCTGCAACATGACAGCTTAACAGGAGGTTATTGTTGTCGTCATTCAAAAACCTACTCTGCTGATATCAATGCGCTGCATTTCCAATTATTTCGGTGCCTGCATATGTAAGCTTTAAAATTGTCCTGCAAGATGCTTTCTCGTCCCTTCCTTTCTGAATCTCGGATGTTCTTGAGCGGTGAAAAGTTGCTAAAGATATGTCATGTTATATGGAGGTTGAACAACTAGCCTTGTGGTGCAACCAGAACAGTCTTGAACTAAATACACTCAAAACCATAGAAATGGTGGTGGGTTTTAGAAGAAAACCTCCTATACTACCACCGATTACAATACTAGACAACCCAGTATCAACAGTAGAGTCATTCAAGTTTCTAAGTTCTATCATATCTCAAGACTTAAAACGGACACCTAACATTAAAAATGTCATCAAAAAAGCATAACAAAGAATGTTCTTTCTGCACCAACTCAGGAAGCTGAAACTGCCCAAGGAAATGCTGATTCTGTTCTACAGAGAATTATTGAGTCTGTCATCTGCACCTCCATAACTGTCTGGTTTGGCTCTGCAACCCAACAAGACAGACACAGACTTCAGAGGATAATTAAAACTGCAGAAAAAACAATTACTACCAACCTGCCTTCCATCGAGGACCTACACACTGCATGAGTCAAAAAGAAGGCTGTAAAAATATCTACAGACCCCTCACATCCTGGACATAAATTGTTTCAACTTCTACCTTCAAAACGACTCTATAGGGCACTGCACACCAGAATAATTAGACACAAGGACAGTTTTCCCCCCTGAATGCCACCACTTTGCTTAACAACTAATTCCCAAAACACTGTGAAACTATTTAGTAAGACTGTACTACTATTATTATTTTCATTCTTCCTAGTATCTATCTATCCCCACTTATGACTATAACCATGTTGCTTGTATTTTTCAATTTATATTATTTTTTTTCCTAAAATGATTTGATAGCTTATTAGTAAACTTAACTATCACTAAGTGATGTATCTTTTTATTCTTGATGAATGTATTTTATTCTCCTTATGTACACTGAGAGCTTATACACCAAAGGCAAATTCCTTGTGTGTCCAATCACACTTGTCCAATAAAGAATTCTCTGTTGATTAAGTTTTCCCTGAGAAATAGGAAAATATTTCCACCAACTGTTCCCCCACCCACTAATATTTCCCAAAACTGAAGCCTTGTTCCAATATCTAAGGGGATGCCACAAAGAAGAGGGGATCAACTTATTCTCCAAAGCACATGAAGGCGGAACAAGAAGCAATGGATGGAAACTTATCAAGGGGAGAAGCAACCTAGAACAAAGGAGAAATTTCTTGACAGTCAGAACAATTAACCAGTGGAAGAACTTGCCTCTAAAAGTTGTGAATGCGCCAACACTGGAAGTTTTTAAGAAGATGTTGGATAACCATTTGTCTGAAGTGATGTAGGGTTTCCTGCCTAAGCAGGGGATTGGATTAGAAAACCTCCAGGGTCCCTTCCAACTCTTAGATTAGAACCATTAGAACAATTAATCAACGTAACTCCAACACAAGTACAGAACAAATCCTAACAGAGAAAAGTTTCTTCAACCGAGGAAACCTCATAGAATCTGCTGCTGGGAA
This sequence comes from Thamnophis elegans, assembly GCF_009769535.1. Lineage (NCBI taxonomy): Eukaryota > Metazoa > Chordata > Lepidosauria > Squamata > Natricidae > Thamnophis > Thamnophis elegans. The sequence goes on from NC_045553.1 coordinate 42,854,909, forward strand.
ACATAACCAATCCTCAGCTGGAAAAGTTAAGAGTGCCATACCATTTGCTGTTTGATATTAAAGGCAGATCTGCCTTCAGAAAAGGTTTAGGCAAAGAGAAAGTGGGGAAGCCAGCTCCAAAGGAAACTGCCATCTCTTATTTCAACCAATCCCTTAATCAATTCCTCTCCAAGAAAATTGGAAAGCGACGCCAAGCTGAGATGTAACTTCACAAGCCTCCTGCTGAGTTTGGTCCAGAAAAGTCTATCTTTTATTCCTCACATGAGTCGTGCTACCTGTGGACAACAGAGATAACTCAAATGTGGACCTCAGAATCAGAAATACAAGTTGTCCAGTAAAAATACTGCAAAAGAGGCATCAGTTGCAGAAAACTTCAGAGGCCAAGTTGAAACGGTGAAGATGTTCTTTAAATGAAGGGGTGGTGATGGTGAGGGAAGAGGGAAAGCTCATACAGGTAGTCCTCAACTTACAATAGTTTGTTTAGTGACCGTTCAAAATTACAAGAGCACTGAAAAAAGTGACTTACGACCATGACTCATGTGATCCTTTTTGGTGACCTTCTGACAAGCAAAGTCAATGGGGAAGGGAGATTCAACCACGTTGCCCACTTAACCACTGCTGTGGTGGACTAATCAACTATGGCATGAAAGGTCAAGCAATGGGGCAAGACCTGCTTAACAACTGTTTCGTTTAGTGACAGAAATTGTAGGCTCAACTGTGGCTGTAAGCTGAGGACTAGCTGTACGTCATGCACCAGCAAATTGAGTTTTTCTTCAGTATCATTCCTTTATTCTGGAGCTTATTTAGGAAACATATTTTCCTTATTTGCATGTATGTATTATGCACTATTTTATAAATCAACTAAATAGGGAGTGTTAGGAATATAATCTAACGGTTGGGTTGGCAATATATAAAGCGTGTAACAATGTTGTACCTGTTTCTTTAAATCGTACTGTAAAATGTGATTGGTTGCTGTGTTTTCCTCAATCGGCCATAAGAGGGAGCCAGAATGACTGTTAGCTCTCTGTTTGTTAGATGCTGGGCTGATCTGATCTGATCTGAGTGTTTTGGAAGCTGGCTGTTAGAAAGTGCCGTGAGCTACTGTAAGTTTTGCAATTGCTAGCAAACTTTGAGTACTGAACTGTTTATATGATACTGGACTATGTTATTTGGATTATCCCTTAACTGAAAGACATTGATGACTGACTATCTTAATCTTGTATGACTTGGACTGTTTGATGGACTCTGATACCTCTATTTCCACGAAAGTAAAAGCCTGTTTAAACTGCAGTGTCTCTGTATGCTGGTTTGCGTGTTCTCCAACACAACTCTCACAACGCTTCTCTGAACGTCCTCGCTCTCCCAACGGTGAGCTTACATGACAGGGAGGATGTGCAAATCACACCAGGCCATAAGTACCGTGCCATCTTGGTACTCAACTGCTTTGAAACTCATCAAATTTGGTACTCAACACAAATTTGGTACTGCGACACAAAGTGTGCACGGTTTCATTTTGATGTAGAAAACTTTCTCCTGATTTTCAATCGTTTGTTTGATACTCAACACACAAGCTGGAACTTGTCAGGGTCTACCCCCTTGTGACTCACAATATTATTCCTTATGGGAAACAATTGTTTGGTACTTATTGCTTTCACTACTTATTGCATCTCCTGGAACCAATTAAAAATGAGTGCTGAAGTACCACTGCAGGTGCATACGTATATGCAGTTAGTTAACCAACTCAATGGGTTGTGTGAATTAAGTCTTCAAGGTCTTTAAGTGATTAGTTACATGTGCTGTATCTGTGATGGCGAACCTATCACACGCATGCCAGAATATGCATGCAGAGCCCTCTCTGTGAGCATGCACGCCATCGTCAGCTGCTCTTCTGGTTTCCGGTGCATGCATGCACATTGGCCTGTTGGTCTTCGTGTGCGCCAGGCAGAAACCCAAAGTTGGAAAGGGTGCATGCATGTGCCAGCTACCTGGTCTTTGGGTTTCCGATGCTCCTGTGTGTACTAAGACCAGCTGGCCGGTGCGCATATGCGTACTGGAAGACTGAAAATCAGGCGCGCACCAGCCACCTGGTCTTCAGGTTTCCAGCAGTCCAGCGTGCGTGCGCATATGCACGCATGTGTGTTCCAGTTTGGGTACTCGATGCCGAAAAGGTTCACCACCATTGTGCAATATGAAGGCAGAGAGCCTCTGAAAATCGCAGCAGATACCCAACATCATAACCAGCACAACAGCACAACTTCAAGACATAAATCCTCAAAGTCCTCATGTTGTGGTACAGAAGCAAGTTTACCTTCTCCGATCATAAAACAACATGCGGGTATTAATTAAAGCCTCCTCTTGAGCCAGAGGTCCAATTAATTTGGTGCGAGGCGAGAGCAGATTGGGTCTTCAGACTTCAGGGACAGCAAAGGGGCAGGCGAAAGCCAGACTAGAGGAGACACATTTTTACAGAGGAAAGCGGGACTATTATTACCCAGCAAAATCAATAAACGTTCAATTCCACATTCTTCAGTTCTGCAGGGAATTGCTGGGACTGGTTATGAAGAACTAGTTTTGTCCGCTGCAGAAAATACGTTTCTGTTGGCTGATTATTAAGGCACCTGAGGTACTCAGGAAAACATTGCCTACACTTATTCACACCCATGCACAAACACACACTTTGCTGCCTTCGCCCAACTGCATTAGAAATAGAATAACAGAGTTGGAAGGGGCCTTGGAGATCTGCCTAGGCAGGAAATGCTACACCACTTCAGACAAATGGTTATCCAACATCTTAAAAACTTCCAGTGTTGGAGCATTCATAACTTCTGGAGGCAAGTTGTTCCACTGATTAATTGTTCTAACTGTAAGGACATTTCTCCTCAGTTCTAAGTTGCTTCTCTCCTTGATTAGTTTCCACCCATTGCTTCCTGTCCTTCCCTTGGGTGCTTTGGAGAATAGCTTGACTCCCTATTCTTTGTGGCAACCCCTGAGATATTGGGTCATTGCTATCATGTCTCCCCTAGTCCTTCTTTTCATTAAACTAGACATACCCAGTTCCTGCAACCGTTCTTTGTATGTTTTAGTCTCCAGTCCCCTAATCCTCTTTGTTGCTCTTGTCTGTGCTCTTTCCTAGAGTCTCCGCATCTTTTTACACCATGCCATTAGAAACCCCAGAAGCCCAAGGATGACGTGGGAACTCTTCTCATGCCAAGGAACCGAGACTAATGCTGGGTGGTCTTCAAAACCAAATAAAATGATAGCAAATCTCACTATTGAGAGCCCAGGAAGGAAAACAGAGCCAAAAAAAGGGAGCAGATGCTTGTTTGATCAAGTATGTGTTTGCGGTCAAAAGCGATTATCTCTTTGCCAGTACCCCTGGAGTGGGGAATTGCTGGGAAAACCACAGCAAAACAACAGTCCCTTTGCAAAATCCTTACCTATTTCGCCTCTGTGCCCCTCCTTCACCCCAAGGCTGAAATGAAATGGGACAGCTCCAGCTTTTCCTAACTCTGCAGCTGCTCTTGGTTAAGAGATCTCTTTGCTGGAAGTTAGCCTCAGAGTCTCAGTCCAAGAGAGCAGCAAAGTGGCCCAATTTACCAAATTTTTTAACTCCTCGTCCCTTCGTAACAACAAATGGGGAAATATTCCTTAGGGGGGTTAACAGAAGCTGGAAAAAAACAGCGACGGGCACATGGGAAACATGTAGATGCAGACAGGAGGTACAACGTCTAGGGCCCTCTGAGAGATGGTTGAACATGGGATTGGCTGCAGCCCATAATGTCCTGGAGCAACTCAATACAGTGCCTGCCACGGATGGTATTTGTTCTCTTGTTTGACCATTTATCAAGCTGTCACCACCGAGTCCATAATGGCTTACTCCCTACGTCGCCTCGACTTCAATAATCCCAAAGGTTGGAGTGCCAGAGGCCATGTGTTGAATTTGTGCATAACGGATAGTACAGCCAAGAAATGTGCAATCACCAGTCAACAGATTGACAAGGCTGCCTTCCGTGGGCATCTCTTTTCCACCTCTCTTTCTTACGGTTTTTCCCAACCACATGTAGATATTCTATTTCAAGGAATCACGGGACCTTCGCTGTTCAAGAGCTCACGTCCATTCACCAGCCTTGGTTCCTTTTCGATCCCGAACCAAGTTTGCATAAATGAATCACGGTGTCATGCCTACAAGCCATCTTTTCTTTTGGGCTTCAGGCCTGCCACAGTTTACACTGTCTATTTTCTATTGTGGGAAAATGAGAGGGGGAAATTACATGGAGTTGGGTGATATGTAGCCATAACAACATTCTTCTTAAGAAGCCAAGGTCATCCTTTGTCTCTGCACCTGGCCGGAACTGGATGGGTGGAAGCTGTCAGGGTAGCAGTGGAAGATTGGACCATGTGATGGACTTGTGGGTGTGGGGGCAGGATCTTGAAGTTTCAACTGGGTGGGAAAAACCAGGAAGCTTTGAGATTCGGGTTGCCCAGATGTGCCAACATGGCTCTCTTAATAATTGGAACTTTGAGGAATCCTTTGCCTCGGACTCTGATTTTATTTTGAATGCTATTTGGAACCCCGAGACACGGTTTGAAAAAGGGAAAAAATGAATAAGAAGAACAAAGTGTTGCACGGAATATAAATGGATCCGTGGGAATCAAAACCCAACATTCCTAAAATCAAGAAGAGAAGCAACCTAGAGCTAAGAAGAAATTCCTGACCATTAGAAAAATTAACCAGTGGAACAACTTGTGAATGCTGAAACACTAGAAGTTTTGAAGGAGAGATTGGATGTGATGACTAACCTTGTTCGTCAACACATGACAACCTGTGTGCTGGAAATGGCACGCAAAAACATCCCGTGAGGGACGTGTGACCTCCCTGGCCTTCGCATGTGTGCGATCACTGACTCCCGGAAGAGCAGTGTTCTGTTACACAGTGCACGCTGGGCCCTAAACTTCTGGTTTCCGGCACATGCCCAACAAACTGTGGAGAGCCATTTGTTTGGAATGGTATAGGGCAGTATGGCAAACTTTTTCGTAAAGGTGTGCCAAATTCTGTGTGTACGATCACACCCACAATTCAATGCACCCTGCTCACCTGCGCCTGCATGCGCAACCTCAGCTCTGTGCATATGCACACGACCCCCATACAGGGGAGAGTTTCGGCCCTCCCCAGGCTCCAGAGGCTTTTCTGAATCCTGGGGAAGGCAAAAATGGCCTCCCCCAATCCTCCAGAAGGCCAAAAATCAGCTGGCTCATGTGTCAACAAATATGGCTCCACCTGCCACCTGTGGCACGCGTGCCATAGGTTCACCTTCACGGGTATAGGGTCTTGTGCTTGAGCAAGGGGTTGGACTAGAAGACCTCCAAGGTTTCTTCCAGCTCTATTCTGATTGATTGATTGATTGATTGACTTGCTGGCAAGCAAAGTCAATGGGGAAGCCAGATTCATATAAGAACTGTGTTACTACCTTAACAATTGCCGTGTTTTGCCATAACTGCGACAACAAAGTTCATTAAATGGGGCAAAACTCAGCAACAGAAATTTTGGGCTCAGTTGTGGTCGTAAGTGGAGGACCCTCTGTGATGAATTTTGGCGATCCATGGCCTCGGGAAGATTCAGCCAAGATGCATTTTCCATCTAAATGGTTTGTCATGATAGCTGTTTGATTGAGCTTCTTGCAAGCCAATATTTTCTATCATTATGCCCGAGCTTTAATAAGAAGGTATTAATGCTGCTTTACCTTAAAGGATTGTAATAATCGCTAGAATAATAAAAAAATGAAGTTCTTTGTCTACTGAGATGCGTTTTTTTAAAATAAAATATTGCACGCATCTCATAAATTGGTATTGAAGAATAATCGCAACAGACATCTCTATGACTTTCTTCTATAATGGGTATCCCTATTAAGAGATTTTTTACATCCTGACCCTTCTGTAATGAACATAAAGGAGAGAGAGAGAAAGAGAGAGAGAGAGAGAGAGACAGAAAATACATTAGTGGAACCTGCCAAAAGAATAAAACTGGCAACCTGATTTCTTCTGATAAAGGCCCCGGGAAGGGCCAATTCTGCCATCATAAATATCAGTTTAGCAAATTATTCTGTGCTCGAGGGAAGAATATAGGTAGTCAATCATAATAACGTTGACAAGGGAGAGGGTTTCACAACATTTAACTGTGTTATGCGTAACTTGCATATCTCTCTTTTTTTTCATGCAAACTCCTTCAAAGGGATGAAAGCAGGAGGGATGGAATCAGAAAGTAGACAACGTAGGTCAGTTTTCGACGAACAAGTTTCATTAGTCAAAATGCCATTTTTTTGGTGCAGTATAAAAGAGGGAAGAAAGACAGTTCTGAGCAGCATGAAAAGCACTGAGCTAAAAGCTGAAAGGATGTCAGCGCTGGTTCCTCATGGAAGCCAGCTGAGTCAGGCTGGGCTAGTAAGTCTCTCTCATCCCTAGGAAGAAGGGAAGAGCAAATTGCTTCCAAACCTAGAAGGCAGGGGTGAAATTCAGCAGGTTCTGACAGGTTCTGGAGAATCGGTAGCGGGGATTTTGAGTAGTTTGGAGAACTGGCAAACACCACCTCTGGCTGGTCCCAGAAGTGGGGAGGAAATGGAGATTTTGGAATATTCTTCCCCAGGAGTGGGGAGGGAATGGGGATTTTGCAGTATCCTTTCCCTGGAGTGGGGAGGGAATGGAGATTTTGGAATATCCTTCCCCCAGGAGTGGGGAGGGAATGGGGATTTTGCAGTATTCTTCCCCTGGAGTGGGGAGGGAATGGGGATTTTGCAGTATCCTTCCCCTGCCATGCCCACCAAGCCATGCCCAGAAAACCAGTAGTAAAAAAAAAAAAGAATTTTACCACTGCTAGAAGGCCCCCACCTCTTCTAGGTTAGCAAAGTAACATTAACGAGAATGTCACTTTAAGACTTGTGGACTTCAACTCCCAGAATTCCCCAACCAGATGTGAAGAAACGAAGATGCTAAAGGGCTGGGGACTTCAGAACTCAAACAGACAGGCACCTGTTGCATAACACACCAATCTTAACTATTGTGGACAAAAAAAGCCTGAATGTTGCATTACCTGGCCATAGCAGAACAGAAGAGTAAGAACTGGAGAACGTCACGAAATAAGAAGACTAGCAAATAGAAATAGAACGACTGTGGCAGGAGAAAGCACAGACAGTACCGATTATGATAGGTTCCTTGAGTGTCATTCCAAAGCATGTGAAATATCATTCCAACACCATCGGCATTGACAAAGTCACCATTGGTCAATTGCAAAAGGCAGCTTTGCTTGGAACCGCTTATATCCCAAGACAATACCTCTGACACCATTGAATGATACCATCTGCCTTTCTGAAAGGCGCTTCTTCAAGAGGCAACTGCTTTTTTCTTTGAAGACGTTTTGCTTTTCATCCAAGAAGCATCTCCAGCTCTGACTGGATGGTGGGAAATGGAAGGATTTATACTCCTTGCATTCTTTTAGCATTATAGGAGTGGTACAAATGGGTGTGGGGCCTTCTTGGAACTGTTGAAAGGACTGAGTTATAGACTGGAGATGGTCTTCAAAGAAAAAACAGAAAATCCAGTTGCCTCTTGAAAAAGCACCTTTGGGACAACCATGACCTGGATGACTGAGAATCTCCTTAGACCTCTGTCTTTCTAAAATCTATGGGAAGGACTTGATAGCTGGACAAAACTGCCAAATCCAGGCTAAACATCCGACTGACTGTGCAATCAACCATACTATATAACATACTAGTCGGTTGGATACCCGTACTTCGCTATGGAACTATGTGATCGCGCTTGATCAATTGAGAGTTGAAGCTTGAACATTAATGAGTAGTTACGATCGGCCTCTCCTCTCACCTTCTCTCCCTCAGGCTTGCTGCACAGAAGCTATTCCTCTCCTATCCCCTTCTCTCCCTCAGTCTAACTCCTAAGCATCAGAGGGCTTTTCATGTGGGGAGGGGGAGTAGAATGTCTAAACTCCCAGCCCGCAGGCTGGATGAGTCACATGCTGGCCACGCCTACACTGAAGTGGCAGTTGGAACAGAGTTCTTTTTAGGTGGGGAGGGAAGTAGAACTCCTTAGCATCAGAATGTGTTAACAATAATATAGGAAATACTAATGCTCTGATGGTCATTTTGAAAAGTCCTTTCTTAGTGAGTACCTAGATGCCAAGAGGAACATACGTGGCAAATTTCAAGTTTGTAGGCTTTATGGTTCTGGAGATTTCATGATGGTACGTGAGTGGTATTTTGCTTTTATATAATATAATAAATATAATATAATAAATATAATATAATAAATATAATATAATAAATATAATAATATAATATAATAATATAATATAATATAATATAATATAATAAATATAATATAATATAATATAATATAATAATATAATATAATAATATAATATAATATAATATAATATAATATAATATAATATAATATAATATAATATAATATAATATAATATAATAATATAATATAATATAATATAATATAATATAATATAATATAATATAATAATATAATATAATATAATATAATATAATATAATATAATATAATATAATATAATATAATATAATATAATATAATATATATAATATAATATAATATAATATAATATAATATAATATAATATAATATAATATAATATAATATAATATAATATAATATAATATAATATAATATAATATAATATAATATAATATAATATAATATAATATAATTAATATAATATAATATAATATAATATAATATAATATATATAATATAATATAATTAATATAATATTATATATACACACACACACACACACATATACATACATACACACACAAACAGACACATATACATATACTATATACATATACTATATACTATATACTATATACTATATACTATATACTATACACTATACACTATACACTATACACTATACACTATACACTATACACTATACACTATACACTATATACTATACACTATATACTATATGCTATATACTATATACTACATTATATATTATATATTATATATATTATATATTATGATACACATAGGATAAATAAAAAATATAGTAAATATAATTATAAGTCAAGATCAAGTAAGTAAAAGAAAAGATGTACACTGTGAGAAATTGCTTTCTTTATTCAATTCAGCCTGGAAGATGTAATTTAACTGGAGAGAATCCAAGAATTAACAGTTAACTGTCATAGTGGAAAACACAGCCTGCACCAAGACAATCATGGAAAAAGGCAATCATGGTGTATTAGGCAAGAGGAGAGGGGGAAAAAAGACCGAACCTGAACATTTTATCTAATTGTTATAAAAATCAAAGGAGAAACCACACAGATAGTTTAATGTTCTATTACTGGCGGATCAGAGAAGAAAATACAGAATAACAAGGCAGATACTGTGAACTATTAATTGCATTCTTGGGAGTGAGAATTAAAACACCATAACCACTAGAGCAGTCTGATATGAGTTTAGATAAATTGCCCATACTTAAACTAACATCACTTAGTTACTGACTTAAACAAATTGTTAATGACTTCTTGAACTGTCTGTGCTGCTTTGGGGGGGGGGGGGGGATTTTATTGTTTCAAATTATTTTCATCATCTGCCCTAGCAATAGCAATAGCACTTAGACTTATATATTGCTTCACAGTGCTTCACAGACCTCTCTAAGCGGTTTACCCAAAATAAGAATAAAAATTGGGGAGCAGCTGAGGAGCCCTCTCGGAGGCAAGGGGCAGTCCAGAAATGTGATTATGAAACAAACCACCAAATAAAGTACACATTATATCACTCGGGAACTCTTTAAAATAGCTGCATCCTTTACGCGTGCGTTCCTGGTGTAGGAAGTTATAACCACCCCTCTAACAGAAAATGAAACACTTTAGGAAATATTCAAAGGGCAAAATATTTCCTCTAAAAGGGAGACAGAAACTCAGCTCCTCCCCCACCTTTGTCAATGGGCTATTAAGGTCTGAGCCAGTCTATTCTACATAACAAAGATCTACACCCTTCAGGCAGATCCATCTAGCAAACAGAAACTCACCACAAGGCACCTGGGAAGATTACATCAGCCAACAATGCAAACAAGCTTGGGTCTCAGGACAGACTACAAAGTTAGCTAAGACACCGCCCCCCCCTCCACCCCCTGGGAGTCTGACTACCAATCAGAATACATTTCTTGCACAGGAACTGGGGACCCAGAGAGGGCATAAAGCAGGACACTCTCAGCATCTCCTCCTTTTTCTGTTCAGGACCTCAAACCATGTGGTCTTGTCCACCATTACACCATCTTTCCAAGCAGCCTCCATGTTTCCAGTGTCTTTTCCCCCACTTGGAGCCGAACCCAGAAGGACATTTCTTCCAAAACTAGTAAAAACGTGGCTGCTTTAAGAAGATGCCTGCAAGTAAAATAAGCTTGTGTCCATCTGCTTGTTCCACACGCTTAATAGATGCATCTGCAAATCCTACCAGGAGTAGCAGGATGTTTGTGTGTCCTTGCAAGTGTGTGTATGCCAACAACCTAGACTGATCCTTCTCCAAATAAGCCGGCTGGCTTTGAGTGAATAAAATTACCTCCTAATCAAATGCACCATTAAAACTACAGACATTAGAGCTAGACACTGACAGCTTTATGAGTGAGACATTTAAAGTTAATTAGGATATAGTGCTTTTGTAGCTCATGTAGCACCAAGAGGGCCGTTTGATGGAAGCTAAACAATAGCGTCGCTCAATTCTCTGCAGCCATCATTGCTGTCCAGGGCCGTTTTTGGAGTGCCCGTTGTGGTATTCATGCCTACGCGAGCGCACATCGAGTGTAGAGTCTGCCAAATCCAGCTTGGCGTCTCGGTTTGCCTTCTCTCTAATGCAACCAGCTGGCAACTTCAGCCGGTTGCATCTGGTGGAAAAATAGCAGGACATTCCCCTGCCGAAACTTTGGAGAGCTTCAAAAAGCCCGGGGTGGACCTGACACTCATGTGTCATGTTTTTGAGGAGCTGTGTGAATTAATAAGAGAACAAAGTAGTCTTAACAAGCGAAAGCCACTGATGCAACTCTCTCGAACTACCTTTAATGGAGCCCCCTAGTTTTGGGATGCCTGCTGTTCCCTCTAGCAGCTGGCACTTAAGAGCTGTTTATGTTGTCAAAGCAATGAATGGCAAAGTCCATTAGTGTCCGCAGGCAAGCAAGCCATGCTTCCTGGCTAGGGAACAATGGAAACCATTGAATAAGATTAGAAGAAGTATATTGTGATGAAATTCATTGGGTGTGACGGAATAGCTAGAATAGCTTTCCCCCAGCTTGATGGAAAGCCCGCTGGGAAGGGTAGGAGATGTTCAATGCATCAAGGAGAACATCAAGTTGAGAAATAAGGTACTGGAACACCGCAAGGCTTTATGCCTCCGTCTCAACCCACCAGAAGTGAAGGCCCTTCTCATCATGGTGGCTACCTTCTGAAGACACTCCATTTGTGTACATCATCTCTAAAATGTAGTGCCTGGAACTGGACACACAGTCTTAGTTGTGGAAGTTGGTAATATCTATAGATACTCTATAGCAGCGGTTACCCACTGGTGGTCCACGAGAAAATTGTGGCGGCCTGCAGAAAAATTATTTGCATTTTTATATTGCACTAAATCCGGGGTCCTCAAACTACGCCTCCTGGATGGATACGTGCAATGAATGTTTGTGTTGCTGCAGAGAGTCTCCCCCTTTGGGGTCTTTTTGTGTGGGTTGAAGGGGGTCAGAAATTCCAACTTGGGGTCTGCTTCGGCCTCCTGGTGCCGCTTTGGGCGAAGGCCGGAGGAAAGCGTCGCTGGTGGCAAAGAGATAGAGGGCCTCATTCCAGTGGGACAGCATCATGGCCTGGAACTGGCTGACCATCTCAGCCCGCTGAGCCCCCAGGCATCGGTACCTGGCCTCGCACTCCCACAGGTCTTCTCTCTGTTTGGAAAGCCTATGCTCCTAGTCCTCAGTGAGGTGCTTCTGCTGAGCCTCCTTCTCAGTCAGATTCAATTTGAATTGAGCTGTTTTACAACTCTTTCTCAGGGTGGCTGCTTAGCTCCAGCAACTGCTTCCTGTTGGGGCCCTAAGGAGCTTGGGTGAGCAGGCGAGGAGGGGCTGGAGGGGAGGGGCAAGTAGAGGCTGGTGAGGTGCCCCTCAACATGAGTGGCCTTGAGTTGGCCACACCCACCCAGTCACAAAACTAGTAAAAACGTGGCTGCTTTAAGAAGATGCCTGCAAGTAAAATAAGCTTGTGTCCATCTGCTTGTTCCACACACTTAATAGATGCATCTGCAAATCCTACTAGGAGTAGCAGGATGTTTGTGTGTCCTTGCAAGCGTGCCAACAACCCACCTCGCCAGTCATTAGGCAGATTATATTAGTGATCTGCGGGATTTAAAACTATGAATTTAGTGGTTCCTGGGGTCTGAAAGATTGGGGACCCCTGCACTATAAAATGCAGTGTTGAAGAAGCTGCAAGGAAGATCAGGCTGAAAAGTGTAAGAGAGTGGGCTTCACTGAACACCAATCACCAGGGCCAAATCACAAAACCAGTCCTGGAAAACACCAGCATTCTGCCGCGAGTTGCCACATATTTCCTCTGAATTATTCATGAGGCCATAGGAATTCATAATCAACCCAGTAATTTAAACAAAGGATAACAGCTATTATCTACATGGCAGTTGGCTATTGATTGGGGCCTTTCCGCCCCATTGAACAGAAGCAATATATGAGGACGTGACATCTGTTGCCAGCTTCGGTTTCAGATCTGCTGGGAAGAAGTTACAATACGGCTAGCAAAATGTCAGGGTGTATTCAGCCTTATGTAGCGTAATCCCAAATCATCTCACCAGCAAATTCTGGATGGAGATGGTGCTAGATTTCCAGAAGCACAGAGAGGAACCTGCCCCAGGGGGCTGTGTGAAGAGGGTTTCCTCTTTTAAATTCTTGGGAGTGCTTATTAGTCAAGATCTCACCTGGAAAAACGATACGTCCCTGTTGATTGGCAAGGCCCAACAGAGACTTCGTTTCCTTAGAGTCCTGCGGGAAAATCAGATGGAACAACGGCTGATGACCTCTTTCTATCGGTCCGCGAAGAAAGTGTCCTCACATCCTGCATTACAGTACGGCACGCTGGTTTAACTGCTGCAGACAGGAAGGCACTACAGAGAGTGATCAATTCAGCACAAGAAACCATTGGTTACCATCTAACACCACTGGATGACATCACCAGGCCTCACTCCAGTAGAGTAAGGAAGATACTCAGAAATGATTCACACCCAGGTCAGTGTCTCTTCGCACTTCTACCATCGGGCAGAAGATATTGAAGGATAGCCAGCGGAACAAATAGGTTTAAAAATAGTTTCTATCCGTGGGCTGTCAGATTCTTAAACACAACCACAATCACTCCACGCACACTCCAAAACATAAGACTAGTTTTTCTTTTCTTTCTTTCTTTCTTTCTTTCTTTCTTTCTTTCTTTCTTTCTTTCTTTCTTTCTTTCTCTTTCTTTCTTTCTTTTCCTTTCTTTCTTTTCCTTCCTTCCTTCCTTCCTTCCTTCCTTCCTAATTACTTGCATAGGGATTATTCTTTATACTACTTATGCTGTTTGTATTTTTTAATCATGGATTGCACCAGTGAGGCTAAAACCAATTTCATTGTATACATGATGTACAATGACAATGACTATGGTTTATCAAGTAGGAAGCCTACGTTCTATAGCTATGTGGGTTCCTTTCTTTTTAATGCATAATTTTAATATATATATATATTTAGGATGACCTTCTCCCCTTGTTTTCTCTCTGTTCCTCTCTCCCTTTCTTTTAAACGTATTTTTGAACAAAATTTGACAGGTGGTAGTGGAATTTGGTCATTGTTCTCCATATTTGTGTCTGTTCTACAGTACTCCTAACTGGGAATCCACAGTGAATTTCTTTTCTGTCTCTATCTTGAGTGCAGTTCCTTACAAGTATATCTAGTTGAGATCAACTCCTTAATAAATGTATTTTCTCTCCTCGCTCATTTTTCTCACCCCGTTCATACTCTGCTCCAGCAGACACTTGCACCCTCATTGTCAGTGTTTTTTCAACCTTGGCAACCTTAAGCTTGATGGACGTAAACTCCCAGAATCCCACAGCCAGCTGCCAACATAGCTTCAAGTTGCTGAGAAAAACTGAGCTAGCCTAATATTTCCTTGTGTAGTTTCTGTTGCTCTCTGAACTTGGTCGTTTTCTTGCAGATGTTTCATTACCCAAACTAGGTAACATCATCAGTGCTGGAAGGGAGGAAGAGGAGGATCGTGGGGTCCTTGGTGCTCTCTGAACTTGGCCATTTTCTTGCAGATGCTTCATTACCAAAGTATTTAACTTCATCAATGCTAGAACAAAGCCCACTCCCTTGTATCACTGATGATGTTGCCTAGTTTGGTAATGAAATGTCTGCCATAATACAACCAAGCTCAGAGAGCACCAAGGACAGCACAATTCAACCCTAAACTGCAAACGCAGGTAAACCTTGACCGACAACCATTCATTTAATAACCTTTCAAAGCTACTACAGCATTGAGAAAAGTGACTTATGTTCATTTTTCACACCTATGACCATTGCAGGTCTGATCCTTCAGTCATATCCTCCTTTACCAATAGCAAGTAGCACTTAGACTTATATACTGCTTTACAGCCCTTTGTAGGCAGTTTACAGAGTCAGCTTATTGTCCCCAGCAATCTGGGTCCTCATTTTACCCACTTCCGAAGGACAAAAGGCTGAGTCAACCTTGAGCCTGATGAGATTCGAACTGCCAAATTGCAGGCAGCCAGCAGTCAGCAGAAGTAGCCTGCAGTACTGCCCTCTTACCACTGCGCCACTGTGGCTCAATGTAGTGATTCACTTAACAATCGTGGCAAGACAGGTTGTCAAATGGGACGAAGCTCACATCACAGCTGTTTTGCTTAGCCATGGGAATTTGGGGCTTTGTTGTGATCCTCTAGGGCTAACTGTATTCTCTTCTGCCAGTATCACATTTTCTTTGATTTTCCTCTTTTCTCAACTCTCAGTAGCTTACTCCACTCTTCATCAGTATCTTCTCTTTCTCATCCGCCCTTCCTGATGACACTGGGACTTTTTTTTACAATCACAGCAATCAATCACACACTGAATAGAATAACAGAGTTGGAAGGGACCTTGGAAGTCTTCTAGTCCAACCCACTGCTTAGGCAGGAAACTCTGTACCATATCAGACAAATGGTTATCCAACATCTTCTTAAAGACTTCCAGTATTGGAGCATTCACAATTTCTGGAGGCAGCTTCTGTTCCACTGATTAATTGTTCTAACTGTCAGGAAATTTCTTTTTAGTTCTAAGTTGCTTCTCTCCTTGATTAGTTTCTACACATTGCTTCTTGTTCTGCCCTCAGGTGCCTTGGAGAATAGTTTGACTCCCTCTTCTCTGTGGCAGCCCCTGAGATATTGGAACACTGCTACCATGTCTCCCCTAGTCCTTCTTTTCATTAAACTAGATATATCCATTCCTGCAACCATTCTTCATATGTTTTAGCCTCCAGTCCCTTAATCCTCTTTGTTGCTCTTCTCTGCACTCTTTCTAGAGTCTCCACATCTTTTCTACATCGTGGCAACCAAAACTGAATGCCGTATTTCAACTGTGGCCTTACCAAGGCATTATAAAGTGCTATTAACACCTCACGTGACCTTGATTCTATCTTCTTGATTCTATCCTGTGACATCATAACTCATAACTACAGAAACACAACAAATCATTATCATTAGCAAATTATTACTAGGGTACTTTCACTCCTCTTTATATCATCTGCCTATTGATTAATCTTTTGATATAATCTCTCTTTCCCACCTAATCAGCTTTTGATAAGGGTTCCATCTGCCCATTGTGGACACAATACAGTCTCGTATGATATTCAATAACAGCAATTTAGTTTCAGCATATCTTGCAAACAATAAATGACTCACTTTTCATTCTATCTATCTATTCATCATCTAATCTCCCGCTGGATAATTAATAAATGAAATTACATTATTCATTTTCAAATATTGACAACACAAAATGAAACCCAGAGCCAACTTTAACGCAGATTAACAAGTTGATTGCATCCGATTCAATTCAGTTCATCATTATAGCTGTCAGGAAGATGGATCTGGTTTCACCTACAATGATTTCTGAATAAATGTTGTCATTTACCCAAGTTTCAAATGAAAAACTTTGGCATCCCCTCAAAAGTTTGAGCAATTAGATTCACAGCCACTGCAACGTGAGTATCCCCAGATACATTAGTTTGAATGTCCGGAATCCTCTCAATATGGCTAATACCACATTACAAAGCCTTAGTAAGACAAGACTTGGAATATTACATCCAGTTCTGTATACAACAATTAAAAATAAAAGGTTGAGACTCTGGAAAGAGTGTAGAAAAAAGCAACAAAAATGATTAGGGGGGTTAAAATCTCCAGACAATTGTTGCAGGAATTGGATATGTCTAGTCTAATAAAAAGAAGGACTAGGGGAGACATGATGGCAGTATTTGAGGGGTTCCTACAAAGATGAAACGGTCAAACTATTTTCTGAAGTATCAAAAGGCAAACAAGAAACAACGGATGGAAGCTGTCCAAGGAAAGAGGCAACCGAGAACTAAGGAGAAATGTCCTAACGGTGAGAATTATCAATCAATAGAAGCAGAGGTGGGTTCCTACCAGTTTGCACCTATTCGATAGAACCGGTTCCTCAAATCTACCGAACCAGTTAGAAGAGGTTCCACCAGTGGACCCGGAAAGCAGGCCACACCTACAGAAGAGGTTCCAAACTTTTTTGAAACCCACCACTGGCCCTTGGATATGATTATTCTACTCTATCATGCTCATATTTATAAAACTCAGTGCCTCTGTGGAAGGTAAGGATGACTACTGAATTTGTGGTGCAATCAGAACATTGCGTGTGTTGAAGTTGTTTTAATGCAAACCAAAGATGCCTTTTAAAAAACAAGTTTACATCATATTCTTATGCATGCCAGTGCTGTGTGTGAAGTAATTTAAGGTGGTTCTGACAAGGGTCGTCGGCATCTTCATATCCGGTCACATGGGCGGCAAGCCACTCCCATCCAGTCACATGGGCGGCAAGCCCCTCCCACAAAGGAGGCCACACCCACAGAGTAGGTTCGAACAATTTTTGAAACCCACCACTGAATAGAAGAGAAGTTGTAGGTGCTCCATCACTGGAAACTTTCAAATAGGGACCAGACAATCATTATCTGAAATGGTTTGGGGTCTCCTGCTCAAGCAGGGGGTTAGACTAGAAGACCTCCCAAGTCCCTTTCAACTCTATTATTCTACATTATTCTATGTTCTATGGCTATTTTGGTTAGGACTTGAAAACTTCAGAACTGAAGAAGACCCAGAAGAGGACTTTGTCAAGGAATGGATCCCTGATCATGGTTAATTACAGAATGCAAACGTTAAAAGGCAGCATTTTCCAAGTTCAACTTTTGCCCACACAGCTCAAGGAAGGCTTGAGCTGCGTGGGCAAAGTGAAGCCCTCTTTGACTTCTTAACTAGAATGAAGAAGACCAAACTCATACAACTGCACTGGGACCAGAAGTTCCGTCACAAAGCAAAATGGATGTTAATTGAGTCACACCTGATTTTATGACCTGATTTAATGACCATAAAAGCCACACCGGTTAAGCAAATTACTGCCGTTGGTAAGTGAAACCTTAAGCAAATCCATTGATTTTGTCAGAAGTACCCGACTCTAGGGGGCGGTGCTCATCTCCATTTCAAAGCCGAAGAGCCAGCGCTGTCCGAAAATGTCTCAGTGGTTATGTAGCCGGCATAACTAAACACTCAAGGCACATAGAATGCTGTTACCTTCCCACCAAAAGTGGTTCCTATTTTTCTACTTGCATTTTTAAAGTGCTTTCGAACTGCTAGGTTGGCAGAAGCTGGGATAAGTAATGGGAGCTCACTCCATTACGTGGCCCTAGGGATTTGAACTGCCAAACTGCCAACCTTTCTGATTGACAAGCTTAGCATCTGAGCCACCACATCCCCTGTATTTCCTGTAGAAATACAGTATTCTGTATTTCTATCCAATTAGACCCGTGCTCCGATTCTCTCTATAAAGCGACATGGATCCTAAACATCATTGTCTTCCTTCTCCTTGCTAATGAAAGGTGCTGAGAAAATAGAGAGGTTGCAGATGGATTCTTTGCTCCTTCAGTGCATCAGTAGCGTTTCTTACTCCCCGATGGGGAAAGACAAGGTGACAAACATTATTGCTTATAATGTACAAAATCTGTCACTCCCCATCTTGTAAGTATTAAATCACCGACGACCAAAATTGCTAAATTATGCAGCAGTAGGTGGAGGAGAGCATCCGGGGATGGTAGAGAGGAAGGGGAGGTGGAATGCCCTCGTCTCAGAAATGCATCTTTGCATTGTCATCAGAATAGCCATTATTCAATTAAAAGTCAGAGGGCTTCCGACTTTCAATGTTGGGAAAAGCTGAGTGCTCATTTCCAAAGCCCAGCTGCGTCTGCCAGGAACCTAACAGAGGCACAAAGAGGTATGGCTCTGGCAGAGTTTGCAGGTGGACCGAGAAGGAATGACTGGGAACATAAAATGGCTTTGGTCAGGTCAGCTTCAGGGTTCATGGAGAGATGGACATCTCTAAGGTACGCAAGTGGAAGATAAATGTTCCTACCTTGGAATAAATTAAAAACAAAACCACAGATCTTTTCTAAAAAGCAAATAAAATCCTGCATGTATATTTGTTTTGGTAAAGCAAAGCAGCCACAATATATCACTTGTTGAGATGGAGTCCATGTATATTGAATGAATGAATGAATGAATGAATGAATGAATGAATGAATGAATGAATGAATGAATAGAGGGAGGGAGGGAGGGAGGGAGGGAGGAATGGATGGATGGATGGATGGATATATGAATTTGTTGCTCTTGTCTCCTCTCTTTTCCTCTTCTCTTTTTCCTCTCCTCTCCTCCTGAGAGCATCTGCACCAAAGACAAATTCCTTGTGTGTCCAATCACACTTGGCCAATAAAGAATTCTATTCTATTCTGTTCTATTCTGTTCTATTCTGTTCTATTCTGTTCTATTTCGTTCTATTCCGTTCTGTTCCGTTCCATTCCATTCCATTCCATTCCATTCCATTCCATTCCATTCTATTTCTATTTCTATTCTATTCTATTCTATTCTATTCCTTGTATGTCCAATCACACTTGGCCAATAAAGAATTCTATTCTATTCTATTCTATTCTATTCCACTCCACTCTCTCCTTTCCTCTCCCCCTTTCCTTTCCTTTCCCTCCCTTTCCCTCCCCTCTCCACTCCTCTCTCCTATATTTAAATAAAGACCAATCAAATGTAAAAACAGAAGAACCCATTATCGCTGCTGATGGCATTTTCTTCATTCAGATCAGAGGTGGTATTCAGCAGGTTCTGACCAGTTCTGGAAATTTTGAGTAGTCCAGAGAACCGGTAAATACCACCTCTGACTGTCCCTGCCTCCACCTATTCTCTGCCTCCAGCTGATTTGGAAGGAATGGTGATTTTGCAGTATCCTTCCCCTGCCACGCCCACCAAGCTACGCCACAGAATTGATAGTAAAAACAATTGACTCTCACCACTTATTCAGATGACAGTCAACTTTCACCTCTCCCCAGCCTGTTTACTTTAGCATGCTGCCCAAACTCTATTTGGGCAGATTAGTACAAATATCCGCCGGTTTGAAACATAGAGTCATTGTTTTAAGTTTGATTGCACGGACTGTCACAGTCCACACTCACTGCAGCAAAAAAATGATGGAAGATCACACAAAGTTGATGTGTTGAACAACTCTCTAGATTGCTTCCCACATTTAACTTGGCCAAGGTACATTCACTACAATAGATGTATCTGAATAACAATTGAAATTTGAGAGGGTTGAAAAGACAAAAACCTCTTTGTGTCTCTGGACACAATCTTGCAGTTTGATGCCCACAATGCGGGCAATTTGCTTGCAAACAAGTTCTGGTTTCAGGGGGGGAACCCCCCTGCCTCAAATAAAAACAGAGTTGAATGGACAGAGGAATCTAGTGATGTACCAGGCACAGGGCAAACCCGTTGAAGCTTGGAAAGTAATTAGAAGCAATTATTGGCAGAAACTGTCATGTGGAAAGCATTTGCATTGTTTACAGGCTGACCTGCTATGCAAATCCTGTCACTTGCGCATTCTTTTTGCCTTGATGGGGTTCAGTTTGCTTCCACCTTCCAAATCTAAACAAGTCTGCTTCGAAATATATCCCTACCCCAAGACTACTAGGTTGCCTTAATTGTGAAGAACCCGTTGGCTCAGGCATGCCATTATTGGTTCACTGGTTCAGATAGCCTTAAAACTTGCAAGAAGTAAAACTATCCGTGCAATTACATTCTATTTCTAGTCCATCTTTCCCCTAAGGAGCTCAAGGCAACCCACATTTTCGATATATTCTCCCCAAATCCTTTGCATCAAGAGCCACGGTGGCGCAGTGGTTAGCATGCGGTACTGCAGGCTACTTCTGCTGACTGCCGGCTGCCTGAAATTTGGCAGTTCGAATCTCACCAGGCTCAAAGTTCACTCAGCCTTCTACCCAGGGGTGAAATGCTACTGGTTTGGACTGGTTTGCCCGAACCAGTAGTAAAAAAATATATGCTACCAGTTCAGGCGAACTAGTAGTTCCAACGATCAGCTGTGTGACAATCAGTTGTGCCGGCTGATTTAGATTCGCTTGAAAGCAGGAAATCCTGCTTTCTAGCGAATCTAAATCACGCTGCACAGCTGCCCCCGTCACTGTTCTACTTTCCTTTACAGATTCAGAAAAGGCTTCTTAATCCACCCTTTTAAGTGCTGCTAGGTAGCACCTGCGCGCGCGGAGCAAACCAGTAGCGAAGTGAACCAGTAGCAGACTTCAGAGCATTTCACCCCTGCTTCCACCCTTTCGAGGTGAGTAAAATGAGGACTCAGATTGTTGGGGGCCATAGGCTGACCACTTAGAGAGGACTGTAAAGCACTTTGAAGCGGTATATAAGTTTAAATACTATTGCTATCAAGGAGAACAGTCTGTGAAACCTAGGATAGGTTACAGTGATCGAAATAGCATTCCTGAGAAATGACCCAGATTGTTGGGGGCAAGAGGCTGATTCTGTAAACCGCTTAGAGAGGGCTGTAAAACATTATGAATCAGTATATAAGTCTGAGTACTATTGCTAAGTGCTAAAGAAGGAAGGGAGTAAAAGGGAGGGAGGGAGGGAGAAAGGGAAGGAAGGAAGGAAGGAAGGAAGGAAGGAAGGAAGGAAGGAAGGAAGGAAGGAAGGAAGGAATGACTCTTGTGGCACAGTGGTTAGAATGCAGTATTGCAGATTAATTCTGCCAACTGCCAGCAGTTTGAGCCTGACCAACTCAAGGTTGACTCAGCCTTCCATCCTTCCAAGGTGGGTAAAATGAGTACCCAGATTGTTGGGGGCAATAGGCTGACTCTGTAAACCGCTTAGAAAGAGTTGCAAAAGTACTGTGAATCAGTATATAAGTCTAAGTACTGTTGCTAAGTGCTAAAGAAGGAAGGGAGTAAAAGGGAGGGAGAAAGGGAAGGAGGGAAGGAAGGAAGGAAGGAAGGAAGGAAGGAAGGAAGGAAGGAAGGAAGGATTCTTGTGGCACAGTGGTTAGAATGCAGTATTGCAGATTAATTCTGCCAACTGCCAGCAGTTTGAGCCTGACCAACTCAAGGTTGACTCAGCCTTCCATCCTTCCGAGGTGGGTAAAATGAGGACCCAGATTGTTGGGGGCAATAGGCTGACTCTGTAAACCACTTAGAGAGAGCTATAAAACACTGTGAAGCAGCATATAAGTCTAAGTGCTATTGGTATATTATCCTGACCAAAGCTGCAATATTCCAAGTGTGGTCTTAGCAAGGCATTATAAAGCGGTATTCACACTTCACAAGATCTTGATTCTATCTGTCTGCAAGGCTGCTCATACGGTCACTGACTTGTTAGAGAACAAGGAACTGTGGAAAGGTTAGAACAAAATCAGGAAAAAAGAGGCGCTGCTTGCAGCTGAAAAATAGTCAGGGGATTAAAAAAAAAGAAAGCATCCATGTTAATTTCAGCTCTAATTTCAGCTCTATTTAAACAAAAATAATGGATCAAAGTTTGTCCATCTGAAAGGGACAAAATCAGCAGAGAATTACTTTAATTATTACCTCCAAGCTTGCAAAAGAAAAAAAAAAAGAGGATATTACAACTGAGAGTACATTCGCAAAAGTGGGAGGGAGAACTATAAAGAAAGTACTTGACAGTGTCCCTTTAATTAAAATGGACTGAATATCATTAGCAATGAGCCGCTTGGAATTTAAAGCCAATTACAATCTAATGATACAAAAAAAAAGAAGAAGAAGAAAGAAAAGCCTGAATAGGTAGCACAGCATCTGTTCAGAGAAACATATTAGTTAGAAAGATACACATTTAGTAGGACATCCAAATAAACACATAAGGTGTAGGCTGAGACAAGAAGTATGAGAAATGCAGGTCGCTAAACAAAAACTGATAATTATTTGCAGTAAGAAGTATTTAAGGGTTCACACAAAGGATCCTTGGGAAGAGAAACCAGCCTTATGAAAAGGTCCAGTATATCTTCATTTTGCTTTCCTGTGTGCTACAAAACTTAGAAAAAAAAGTTCATTTTCTTAATTAACACATTTGTTATTTCTCAGCCTGAGTCTGTCTGTCTGTCTGTCTGTCTGTCTGTCTGTCTGTCTGTCTCTCTCTCTCTCTCTCCATATAGCTCTATCTATTTATATCTTTAGCAGGTATAGGGTCACCTGCTTGAGCAGGGGGTTGGACTAGAAGTCATCCAAGGTCTTTTCCAGCTCTATTCCGATTGATTGGAATAAGGCATTTTGGCCATAGGATCTAGTCCACTGCTCATCACAGGGATAAAATTAGAACTTCCTCATAAATTGCCCATCGGATCTCTCCATGCACAAATTCAATGCAGCTTCACTCTCTCTCTCTCTCTTCCCCCCCTCTCCTCTCCCGCTCCCCTCCCTTCTCTCCTTCCTCTTCTCTCCATTCTCCTCTCTCCTCTCCCTTCTCCCCTCCTCCCCTCTCTCCTCCCCCTCCTCTCTCCTCTCAACTCTCCTCTCTCCTCTCCCCTCCTCTCTTCTTTCCTCTTCCCTCCTCTCCCCCATTCCTCTTCCCTCCTCTCCCTCCTTCCTCTTCTCTCCATTATCCTCTCTCTTCTCCCTTCTCCTCCCCCTCTCCTCTTTCCTCTTCCCTCCTCTCCCTCCTTCCTCTTCTCTCCATTCTCCTCTCTCCTCTCCCTTCTCCCCTTCCTCTCCTCTCTCCTCTCCCCCTCCTCCCTTCCTCTCTTCTTTCCTCTCTCCCTCCTCTCCTCTCTGTTCTCTCCCCTCCCTTCTCCCCCTCCTCTCCTCTCTCCTCTCCATTCTCAACTTCCTTCTCCCCCTCCTCTCCTCTCTCCTCTCCATTCTCAACTTCCTTCTCCCCCTCCTCTCCTCTTTCCTCTCCCCCTCCTCTCTTCTTTCCTCACCCCCTCCTCTCCTCTTCCCTCCTCTCCTCTCCCCTCTCTCCTTCCTCTTCTCTCCATTATCCTCTCTCTTCTCCCTTCTCCTCCTCCTCTCCTCTTTCCTCTTCCCTCCTCTCCCTCCTTCCTCTTCTCTCCATTCTCCTCTCTCCTCTCCCTTCTCCCCTTCCTCTCCTCTCTCCTCTCCCCCTCCTCCCTTCCTCTCTTCTTTCCTCTCTCCCTCCTCTCCTCTCTGTTCTCTCCCCTCCCTTCTCCCCCTCCTCTCCTCTCTCCTCTCCATTCTCAACTTCCTTCTCCCCCTCCTCTCCTCTTTCCTCTCCCCTCCCCTTCTTCTTTCCTCTCCTCCTCCTCTCCTCTCCCCTTCCTCTCCTCTCTCCTCTCCTCTCTCCTCTCCTCTCTCCTCTCCTCTCTCTCCTTCTGACCTCTCTGCTTTGTAAGAGTTCGTTCTCACATGGTCAAAAGCAAGCAAAGCAATTACAGATCTGGCTGTTGGCAACACAAGGAACAGATGGAAACTGCCTTCCCTTACCGAAGGGAGTCGTTTCTGAAAATTTAATTCAGGGATGTTTCTGCCTGACCCACGGCTTCCCTAACTCCACCATCATGGCTAGAACAAGGAGACAAACCCACAATTGCTTGTCTGCCCATGGTGGAGGATGGGAATGTATGCGTCATTGTTTTTTTCTTTTCTCTCTCTCCAAATGCCCATAGAAAGAATGAAAGGACAAGTTAATTTCAGGTGCATCCAGAGGACTGTTGATTTAGTGTTGATAAGCAGCAATTAGGGTGATTGCGGATTGAGCATCCGAGAGAATTCAAGAAAAAAAGAGAGAGATATATTTCCGTCTCATGTGCCAGTTTGTGGGATATAGGCGAGGGCCCCAGAGAGTGCAGTAAATGTACTGAAACATTTAAGGAAGTGAGTTTTGTAAGGTGGCTGCTCTGTTGAATGATTTACAAGGGCAAGCAGAGATCAAAGCATCCCCAGAGATTACACTTCTGATCGCTTTTTTCTTCTTTTGAGAGAGAGGTTAGGGGGAAGAAAGGCTGGGCTGGAGGAGAAAGCGAACCTGAGACAGAATGTAGGAAGCTGTGGTAAGGACCAAAGAAGGGTGCAAAAAAAAAGCAAGAAGATATGCTTCCAACTCTCTTGAATGGCACTGCTTTAACGAAGGAAGGTCACTTTCTGTGTATTCTTCTCAAAGGGCAGTAAGTCCTTCTTGCTGATTGCCTTATGCCTCATGCTCAGTTGTTCCACCGGCTGCAGAAGGTCAAAGGACATCTGCAGTACCTGAAGCAGCACATGATTTGACCTTGTACATAAGAGGCATCTTATGGGAAGGAAGGAGGGAAGGAAGGAGAGAAGGAGAGAAGAAAGGAGGGAAGGAAGGAGGGAATGTAGGAGAGAAGGAAGGGGGAAGGAAGGAGAAAAGAAAGGAGGGAAGGAAGGAAGGAGAGAAGGAGGGAAGGGGAAGGAGGGAGGGAAGGAAGGAGGGAAGGAAGGGGAGTAGGAGAGAAGAAACGAGGGAAGGAAAGAGGGAGGGAGGGAAGAAGAAGTAGGACCGTTGTAAGATAAGATGGATCTATGGGATGTTAAGAAAGCAATCTTCAAGTATACTGTCAACTGTAGGGAAAAATTGTTATAAATACATATTATTAATAACAGTTATGAGATCATATAATTGTGAATGTATATATGAAATTGATAAAATAAAAAAATTATATATATATGAAAAAGAGGCATCCGGCCGGTGAGAAAAGAAAGCGGGGGGGTGCCACAAAAATATGTGCAAACTACATTATCCAATGATTATATTTTGCCATTAAAAAAAGAAAAACAGAAACTAGGAACTCAGTGGATTTGCAGAGGACACCAAGCTGGCAAGAATAGCCAACACTCCAGAAGACAGGCTTAAGGTAAAGAAGGATCTTGATAAACTTGAACATTGGGTGCCATCTAACAAAATGAAATTTAATGGTGAAAAAGTAAGGTTCTATATTTAGGCAAGAAAAAAAAAACAAAATGCACAGGTACAGTATATGTGGTGCCTTGCTCAATAGTAGTAATTGTGAGAGGGATCTTGGAGTGGGCAACCATTTAAATAGGACCCAGCAGTGTGCAGCCGTTTCCAAAAAAGCCAACACACTTGGCTGCATAAACAGAGGGATAGAATCAAGATCACATGAAGTATTAATACCATTTTATAAGGCCTTGGTAAAGCCATAATTGGAATACTGCATCCAGTTTTGGTCGCCACAATGCAAAAAAGATGTAGAGACTCTAGAAAGAGTGCAGAGAAGAGCAACAAAGATGATTAGGGGTCTGGAGACTAAAATATATGAAGAAGGGTTGCAGGAACTGGGTATGTCTAGTTTAATAGAAAGAAGGACTAGGGGAGACATGATAGCAGTCTTCCAATATCTCAGGGGTTGCCATAAAGAAGAGGGAGTCAAGCTATTCTCCAAAGCACCCAAAAGCAGGACAAGAAGCAATGGATGGAAACTGATCGAAGAGAGAAGCAACTTAGAACTAAGGATTTCTTCCTGACCGTTAGCACAACTTGCCTCCAGAAGTTGTAAATGCTCCAACACTGGAAGTCTTTAAGAAGATGTTGGATAATCATTTGTCTGAAGTGATATAGGGTTTCCTACCTAAGTAGGGGGTTGGACTAGAAGACCTTCAATGTCCCTTCCAACTCTGTTATTCTGTTTATTCTATTCAACCCAATGTCGAGAGGAGGAAGCTTCAGGATCTGGTCACCAAAAGGAGCAGACCAGAATCATGCTCATCACACGATACTATTGTAGGTTGTGATGTTGCAGGAGGAAATCACCATGCCCGTATGGGATTTATCTGTGGCCAAAATATTATATTTCCCTGGAAACATGCTTTTTTTAGAGGCAGGAAGCAGAGTCACTCTTAAAAGCCCCCATGTTCCTTAATAGTCCACAGCAGATGTCAGCACAGATAAAGAGATAGGTAGCTCTATTCATAGGCAAAAATTCCCTGCCGCAAGGTCTGAACACAGGTAGGTAGCCCTCAGTCACTATAGGAATTGCCCAATAAGCCCCTTCATTGCATTAGCCCAAACTTCAACCAAACCTGCTCAGACAACCTACAGAGCCAGCTTTGACCCCTACAACAGCCAATAGAATACATGTTCTTGCACAGGAACAGGAAGCTCAAGTGCAAAGCCCAAGAGAAGGTATAAATACCCCTCACTCTCAACTCCACGTAATCAGCTGCACCAGAACCATGTGCTTGGTGGTTCTGTTTCATCAATAAATGGACCTTATTTCCAATCCTCCATTTTGTCTCCAGTGTTTTTCTCCCAGATTGGACCTTCTTCCAACACCTTGAAAAAGTGAATGATGTTCCAGATTTGTTTCCAACTGTTACTACTTTTGATTGGCTGCCATTTAAACTTAGAAAGGAATGCTTTGAACTCGTAGTTGCAGTTTTGGCTTTGTTTTGTGGTGATCTTTTGACATCTAATAGCTCAGAATAACAAGATAAGGGACAACAGAGTTGGTCTTCGAGTTCAATACCCCACCCTATACCATTTCAGACAGTATCTTCTTAAAAGTCTCCAGTTTTGGGGCATTCACAACTTCTGGAGGCAAGTTGTTGCACTGGTTAATCGTTCTCACTATCAGGACATTTCTAGGTTGCTTCTCTCCTTGATTAATTCCATCCATTGTCCTGCCTTCAATTATTCTATATTCTCAATTATTCGATGTTCTACATTTTATTGTATTTTATGACAGTTCTATGTTATGACCTGTGATTACACCAATAAACATATATTATTTATTTACCTAAAAGGAAGTTCAGAATTAAGAGGTCAGCCTGTGATATGTTTTTTTCATTGATGGGGAGGGCGGGGGGGGGGGCAGGGGGAAGGGAATGGACACTTTCAAAAGTAAATCAGGAAGGAGCAAAGCATGTTGATGATACTTTACAAGAGATTGTGGTAGAGTGAAGACAAAAAGCTACAGAAGACACCTGAATACAGGTAAGCTTGTCTTCCAAGCCAGGATAGTATGAAGTGAAACACAGCAGTGTTGTTATAAGTGCCTCAAAATGCATATCTACATTGACAAAACCCAGGATTCTGTACCTTTCAATATGCATTTCCTATATCCCAACACTTTTTTCTGCATTCATACATACGTGATTCCAAGATTAGAAAAGATTCCACCACCACCACTCAAACTTCTCTTTTCTTTCAATTTCACTGTTCTAGACAGCTGTGTGTGTGTGTGTGTGTTTTTTTTAAAGAGAGAATTCTTTATTGGCCAAGTGTGATTGGACACATAAGGTATTTGTCTTTGGTGCATATGTTCTTAGTGTACATAAAAAGACAAGATACATTCATCAGGAATAATAAGGTACTTCACATAATCATCATCACAGGGTACAAATAAGCAATCAGGTAGACTGGCCATTATTTTTATAAGACTTGGGTTCATTTTAAATCCTAACACACACAGAGAGAGAGAGAGAGAGAGAAAAGGGGAATGTAATTAAAATAAAAACAGCCACGGGTTTGGGGGATTAATGCTGATATATTGTTCCAGATATTTAATATTAACATTTTCATTTGATTAGGTTATTAAATAATTAGGGGCTAGCTGTATGCCTTGATGTAGAGGATGCCATGGAGACAGAAAAGGTGGGATTTTTTTTTTTTTGCATAGCCTAGTCCAGTGTGTCTCTTCAGCTTTCTTTCTAGTTGAACACACCAGCAGAAGATGCTGTCAAAGGCTGATATTGAACAGCACAAGGAATGTGTGATTAAAATCAGCTATGAAAACATCTGACTGGCTATTGTCACAATGTCCACGTAAGAAATCAAAGAGTAATTATGAGAAATTCTTTTCTGTCTTGAGTCGGACTTTCTCTCATGTCCAGTGCATTAAAGGGTGTTATAATCTTTTCACAAACTGAAAAGACTTGCTCAGTATGAAAATTCCATTTGAAGAAGAAGAAGAAAAAAGACACTCAAAGGTCTCTAAATATAGCTCTCCTGTTTCCGTTAATATTTATACCTGCTTTTCCTCAAGTTACAAGGTATAGGAGACTGATTTGCAAATGTGCTTAATGACACATCCTTTTCTCACTCAAAATTCTGATCACTTTGCCCTTGGGGTAGTAATCTATTGCCCAAAATATTATTGGTTGTACCATTCTTCATTTTCAGAGCTCCATTTAACTGCGTAATAGCTTAAGGAACAAGTCTCTGCACATACTCATGCGGACTCACAAATAGGCAAGAATTACTTTTATTCCTGGAGGGTAATTGTGGTTCTAAATATATGAGTTTCAGGATAGAAAAATACGCACTGCATCCTTATTTAAAGAACTTTCCAAAACAACTCATGCTTTATGGGACATTTAACGTGAAGTAGGGGTCAATTTGTACCCAACCAACAGTTGTCTTCTAAAATAAACTTGAACATTGGCACTATCTAATAAAATGAAATTCAATGGTGAAAAGAGTAAGGTTCTACATTTAGGCAACAAAAATGAAATGCACAAGTACAGTATAGGTGGTATCTGCTCAACAATAGTAGCTGTGAAAGGGATCTTGGAGTCCTAGTGGACAACTATTTAAATATGAGCCAGCTGTGTGCAGCAGCTGCCAAAAAAGCCAACACAGTTCTAGGCTGCATAAACAGAGGGATAGAGTCAAGATCACGTGAAGGGTTAATACCACTTTATAATGCCTTGGAAAGGTTAAACTTGGAATACTACATTCAGTTTTGGTCACCACGATGTAGAAAAGATGTGGAGACTCTAGAAAGAGTGCAGAGAAGAGCAACAAAGATGATTAGGGGACTGGAGGCTAAAACATATGAAGAACAGTTGCAGGAAGTGGGTATGTCTAGTTTAATAGAAAGAAGGACCAGGGGAGACATGATAGCAGTGATCCAATATCTCAGGGGTTGCCACAAAGAAGAGGGAGTCAAACTATTCTCCAAAGCATGTGAGGGTGGAACAAGAAGCAATGGGTGGAAACTAATCAAGGAGAGAAGCAACTTAGAACTAAGGAGAAATTTTCTGTCAGTTAGAACATTTAATCAGTGGAACGGCTTGCCTCCAGAAGTTGTGAATGCTCCAACACTGGAAGTCTTTAAGAAGATGCTGGATAACCATTTGTCTGGAATGGTATAGGGTTTCCTGCCTAGGCAGGGGGTTGGACTAGAAGACCTCCAAGGTACCTTCCAACTCTCCTATTGTATTTTTGTATTATTGAGACATTATACCAGTGATGGCAAACCTATGTGAGCACACACACCGTTGCCAGCTGCTCTTCCGGTTTCCGGAGTTGATCTTTGCGGGCACCAGTTCTTAAAAGCAGCCCCCAAACGGCATGAAAATGGCCTGAAAACAGCGTGAAAAATGGCATGAAAAGGGCCCAAAAAACCCAGCCTGAAAACGGCTTGAAATGGCTCCAAAAAATAGGCATGTGCACACCAGCCAGCTGGTCTTTGGGTTTCCAGCATTCCGGCGCACGGGCATGCACACAGATTCTGGTTTGGACACTCGGTGCCGAGAAGGTTCTCCATCACTGCACTATTCCATCTTGGACAAATGGCTGTCCAGTCTCTTCTTAAAAATCCCCAGTGATAAGAGCACCCACAACTTCTGGATGCAAGCCATTTCACTGATTACTGTATTTTTCGGAGTATAAGATGCACCAGAGTATAAGACGCACCAAGGTTTTTAAGAGGCAAATTAAAAAAAAGTTTTTGCACTCTGTAAACCTTCCCCAAATGGCCTGTTTTTTGTGAAAAAGGGCCTGTCCCCCACCCCCGCAAAAAATTCATGAATAGCCTTTAGGGGGCTTGCAGAATGCTCCTGGAGGGGGGGGGGCAAAAATGAGCAAAAATGCCCTTTTTGTGAAAACGGGCCCATTTTTCGTACAAAAAAGGGCATGGATAGCCTTTAGGAAGCTTATAGAGTATGCCTGGGTGCTGAGGGGGAGGTTAAAATTGAGCAAAAAATAGCCCATTCTTGCTCATTCTGCCCTCCCCAGCCCCCAGGAGCTCTTTAAAAGCTTCCTAGAGGCTATGCAGGACCATTTTGGTTTTGAGGGGTTGGGAGGCCACAAATCCTGTATTCTGTGTATAAGACGCACCCAGATTTTCAGCCTCTTTTTTGAGGGGAAAAGGTGCGCCTTATACACAGAATACAGGATATGGTAATTGTTCTCACTGACAGGAAATAAGTTGGCTCTCTTTTTGATAAGCTTCCATCCATTACTTTTTGTCCTGCCCTCAGGTGTTTTTAGAGAATAGGTTGAGCACCACCACCCACTTCTTCTCTGTGACAGCCCCCAATCATTGGAAGACTGTTATCTTAGTCCTTCTCTTCATTAGACAAGACATACCCAATTCTTGCAACCACTCATCGTACGGTTTAGCCTCCAGACCCCATAGTGATCTATGTTTCTCTTCTCTGCACTCTTTCTAGAGTCTCTACATGCAAATAACATCCTTCATTCCAGATAATACAATTGAACGAGTTCAGAGATATTTCACGAGAAGAGTCCTCCACTCCTCTGCTTGCAACAGAATTCCTTATGCCACCAGACTTGGGCTTAGACAACTTAGAACTTCACCATCTCCGATCCAAACTAAGCATAGTACATACAATTATATGCTACAATGTCCTACCTGTCAATGAATACTTCAGTTTCAACCGCAACAACACACGAGCTCACAATTGTTATAAATTTAAGGTAAACTGCTCCAAATTTGATTGCAGAAAATACGACTTCAGTATCAGAGTTGTCAATGCCTGGAATGCACTACCTGACAATGTGGTTTCTTCCCCAAGCCCCAAAAACTTTAATCTTAGACTATCTACTGTTGACCTCATCCCATTCCTAAGAGGTCTGTAAGGGGGCATGCATAAGCACACCAGAGTGTCTACCGAGGTGGCGCAGTGGTTAGAGCCGAGGTGGCGCAGTGGTTAGGGTGCAGTACTGCAGGCCACTTCAGCTGACTGTTATCTGCAGCTCAGCGGTTCTAATCTCACCGGCTCAAGGTTGACCAAGCCTTCCATCCTTCCGAGGTGGGTGAAATGAGGACCCAGACTGTGGGGGGGCGATATGCTGACTCTGTAAACCACTTAGAGAGGGCTGAAAGCCCTATGAAGCGGTATATAAGTCTAACTGCTATTGCTACCATCCCTGTCCTATTATTCCCTTGTATTTGTATCCATTTCATGTATTCATAATCATGCTTATACATCTATCTGGTATCTAATTCATGGTTGACAAAATAAAATAAAATTTTAAAAAAAACAAATAATCACATCAAGGCCTTCCATGTTTAGGACTGAATGATGTGCAAATGAAAAGCACTGGATTTTCCAAGAAGCTTGACTAGTAACAAAACACCTGAAAAGGGAGGGAAAACTGTTGCCAAACAGAATTGCAATGTTACTCTAACCAAGAAGTAATGGGTAATACGATATCCGGCTCTCCGTTTCTCTTCTAAACGGCAATATTCCCTACCAGCCCTCAATCAAAGTCAGTGGAACATGAGTACAAAGGATAGGAGCACACAACGTAATTATATGGGAAAAAGAGAGGAGACAGGCATAAAGATAAGCTTTGACATCCAGCGCAATATTTTAAAGACCATCAACATGAAACTGTTCAGCAGTCACCTATTACAAACCCGAGAAATGGCGCTCTGAAGAATAGCTGTGTAGATTGTAAATGTCTTCATTCACCCCCCCCCATTCATGGGGATGTTCACGGTTCTCCCGGACATTTATATTGTGAGCCTATAGAATTCTCGCAGGAGAAAGGGAGGCTGAGAAATGTTGAGTTTCACTTTGGTCCATTGACATGTATGTCAGTGTTCTATCATTTCCTCCCCCAGTGTCATTGGATTACTATAATATTTTATTCACTAAGTTACGTGTCAACCCTGAAGCTGTCCTGCAGGAGTTTCAGAGTAGTTTTTCACCAGATATGTGCCAATATAACATCTACCATGTTTCCCAAAAAGTAAGACAAGGTCTTACTTTCTTTTGATCCCTGAAATAAGCACTTGGCCTTATTTTCAGGGAGGTCTTATTATTTTTGAGGTACAGGAAGTGGTGAGCATGGTCACCTCATTACTGCTGCTATGTTGCAATATTGTTTTGGGGAGGTCTTATTTTAGCACAGGCATTCAAAAGCCTGATTGGGCTTATTATATGGGGCGGTGTTATTTTCAGGGAAATAGTATGTGTGTGTGTGAGAGAGAGAGTGTGTGTGTGTGTGAGAGAGAGAGAGAGAGTGTGTGTGTGTGTGTTTGTGTGTTTTCGTAGATTTTCACGGGTGTAGGTATGCTGGTCTTGTTGTATTCGGGTTTTTCCCCGTGTAATCTTACATGGGAAAAGACCCGAATGTAAGATTACACGGGAAAAAACCTGAATACAACAAGACCAGCATATATATATATAAATACTGTGGGGGGTAAGACACCCCTAACACACCTCAGGGTGTGTGTTCTGTTAAGATACAGCCTGTTGTGCTGTACTGCTGTACTGGCTTCTACTGTACAGTGCAGTGGAGTTGCCATGGTAACAGTTTCACAGTACTACACAAGGGGGTTCCCTCTGATAAGGGGGAAAATCCAACATTAGAAATTACATTTGGTATGGACATTTCCGCCCTATAAATAAATACCTGGGATACTTACAATGGGAAACTATTGAGATTTAAAGACAGAATCACAAAAAGAAATTAGAGCACTGTTGAATGTAAATTTAGAGATGTCACTGAGGATTGCATTACTGTTGCTGGTGGAAAAACAGGATATAAATGAAACAGAAAAGAAATTGATTGTAAATTTGATAATGGCAGTTAGATTAGGGATGGCTAAATATTAGGGACGAAATTGGGATATTCAAAGGAACGAGTGGTGTAATGAAATTTGGAGTATAGCAACAAACAATAAATTAACAACAGAAATTAAATTTTAAAAAGGGATGATTAAAGCAAATAATTATAATGAAATACCGGGGGGGGGGTGGGTGGGTTATAAAATCAGTATTGATGGAAGGCAAAGGGAATAAACCCACTCAAGAATATATGTTGGTTTGCAAGGTATAAGGGCACAATTGGAATATATTGTTTATCTTTTAGTTGTTATATAGACAAAAAAATATAAGGGTAGAAAAACGGTCTCCCTGGAGTAGGGTGCACTATAATATTTGTTTTTTTTCCCCTTTTTCCTTTTTCTTTCTTTTTTTGTATTTACTATGTTTGTATTATTTGTATTTTAAATAAATAAATTTAAAAATAAAAAAGATAACCCAAACTATCTGTGGGGGGTGAATGCCTTAGTTGCCCCTAATGATAACATCTCAGTCAACACACATATGGGGTTTCAGCCTGCTTTCGTTTACAACTCATGTCAAATTGGCTCCTGTTTTTCATTCTTCCTTCCAACGTTAATTAGATCTGGAATTAAGTATCTATAAATGTCCATAAGCAGGAGGCTGTTTTCCAAGGCTGAAACCTGGCAGGTCTTATGCCTTTGGGAAATGATTGAATGAATCCTTGAAAATTTCATTGCCTTAGGGTAAGAAAGTCCACACAAATAGAAACACAAGATGAGTCTTGCCATTTGTTGTGGCCCAGCAGGAGCCGTTGGAGCTGCCACCAGACTCCAACAGCGAGGGGCCCTATGAGTCGGCTCTGGAGGATGTGGAGGACCCTGGACAGGGTTCCAACTCCGAGCAGGGCGCAGAGAGACTGGATGGCCACCAGGTGGCACCTGACCCTTGGACCAGTGGGGAGGAGACACGGGAGAGTGATCCAGAAGCCAGCAGTGAGTTGTTCCTGGATGCACGCCATCGAAGTTATTCGGCATCATGAACAATTATGCAATTACAGGAGGTAATTGCACTCAGCTGATGGTCACTAGGCTCCTCTCCAGACTATAAAAAAGACTGCTTGTGACACGCCCTTCTTGCAGAAGTTAACTCATTGACTAAAGAGAACGTAACTAACTTGGCAGGCTGGATTGCTGCCACGGTTTGTCTGAATTGCTGCCATGATTTGTCAGACTTGCTGCCAAGGTCCTTATCTGTTTGTTTGTTTGCTTGGCTTTCAGCCACTGAGATTCTGGTCTTGTTATTAAAGGACATTCTAATTAAGCTTGTCTCAGCTTTTGTTACTGGACGGAGGAGGCGTTCAGAACACCATTGTAATTAATCAGGGCAGAATCAAAACCAATGAGATAACCACAAATGGGGAAACAAACGGTTGAGGTGAAAGCAAGTAAAATAGAACAAGGAAATTAATAAGAACATACAAGAGAAAATCTACTATGTTGGTATTTTAAAGATGTGGATTCTAAGGAGGTATGGATATTTGGTTCCATTTTCAAGCAGAAAGTCAATTAAGACAAGGTAGGAGCTGATGGAAACCAGAGATTATTCTGGTGAGTATAGACAGCTCTGAAGTAGACATTTAGTAATGGGTTATTACTAAACTAATTACTAAGTCATTACTAAGACCACCTCCACCAATGGTGACAGGGCAAGCCATTGCTAACTATAACTATTGTTATAACTATATTGTTATAACTATAACAATAATTATTGCAAACTAGGGCATACAAAACCCTTGCCAGACCAATTCTCGAATACAGCTTGTCTGCCTGGAATCCCCACTGTACATCTGACATAATATGATTGAACGGGTCCAGAGGTATTTCACGAGAAGAGTCCTCCACTCTTCTGCTCACGATAGAATCCCTTATGCCACCAGGCTTGAAATTTTGGGCTTGGACAATCTGGAACTGTCCCGCCTGTGGTATGATCTAAGCACAGTACACAAAATTGTCTGCTACAATGTCTTACCTGTTAACGACTTCTTCAGCTTCAACCTCTATAATACACGGGCAAACAATAGATGGTAAACTGCTCCAAACTCGATTGCATAAAATACGACTTCAGCAACAGAGTGGTCAACGCCTGGAATGCTCTACCTGACTCCGTTGTTACAGCCTCAAACCCTCAAACAGCTTCAATCTCAAACTGTCTACTGTAGAACTCACCCTATTCCTAAGAGGTCCGTAAAGGGGGTGTGCATAAGTGCACCAGCGTGCCTACCATCCCTGTCCCGCCGTCCCCATTTATTTGTATTCATTTCTTTCATTTATATTTATGTTTACATTTAGACCTGCTATCTTGTGAATGTTTGACAAACTAATAAATACAAATGCTAGACCAGAGGTGTAAACTCAAGGCCCACAGGGTTCTTAGATCTTGTTTGTGGGGCTGCCTGGAAACAGGGAAGACTGGCCCACAGCCCAGGTTCTGATTTCAGCCATGACACCAACCTACAGCCCTCTGTCAGCAAAAGAGAGGTTCCCGAACTCTGTTTTTGCTGGCAGAGGGATGCAGGAGGCCATCATGCCCCAAAATTGAGCCTTGATGAGTGACACCGAGTTGGCCACATCCACCCAACCACACACACACACACACACACCGAGGTCAAACACAACCCTGATGAGACCCCTTCAATGAAGTCAAGTTCAATAGCCCTCCACTAGACTATAAAATGAAAGCAAACTCCTACTGGCACTGATGTTGTTACCTAGGTGGGTAATGAAACTTCTTCAATTCTGAACTACAATTATTCTTTTCTACCCATGAGTTTGGCTTCTCTTTAGACCACCTAATGAGATGGAAGGACTTACTGGAGAAGAGCCTGATGCTGGGAAAGATTGAGGGCAAGAGAAGAAGGGGACGGCAGAAGACGAGGTGGCTGGATGGAGTGACCGAAGCAGTAGGCATGAGCTTAAATGGACTCCAGAGGATGGTAGAGGACAGGAAGGCCTGGAGGAACATTGTCCATGGGGTAGTGATGAGTCAGACATGACAACTAACAACAACATCAACAAGTTATTTATTATTTGTATGGAGATCGTAGTAACAAAACATTAGTAAAAGATGGTGACTCACAGTGGTCGATAATCCTCATGAATTTATCTAACCAGTCTAAACTAGCTTTCTGGAATGCTAGTTTTTTTCCATTAACAAAAAAAAACACTATATTTGCCCCCAAATCCACCTGCCAAAACATTTTGAAAACAGAACATTTCTAGTTTGGGTTTGGTGCCAAATGCTATTTGGAAGCGACATTGGGTATATTTGACTGTTGATTTTTGCGTTTTTATTTTTTTTAGTGCAATTATTGTGAGCCTCGAAGTCTCTGCATGATTGCAGCGCAGTAAAAATGTGGGATGTGTATACTGACAGATGACTTGCACATACGTACATATGCATTCCTTTAAGCAGTGGCAACATCTTTGTAGTAAGTGAATATCCATGCATGCAATGAAATAAGGAGATGCGAATTACTTTCCATTCTGCTTCTCTTGGAAAGGCTGCTTACCTCGTGTCTCTTTCTCTGGATTAATAAAATAATTCAAAATTTATGTCCAAGATACATGAAAGCTTGTGGAAGACGACAGTCTGACATGGTAGCAATTTTCCTCATCTTGTTCTCTACCTAGGTTTCCTTTCCTATCACGTCATTCACAGCTTGTGCCAATAATTTAGTTATTTACAGAGAATATGTACTCTCCGTAAAATAATCCCTCAAAATGGCTCATGAGAAGGGAGAAAATGTTTTAAAATACCATTACAATAGGTTGACCTTGGCCGTTTCTATGGCAATAACAAGCAGGATTCCAATGGAAATAGAGGCAGAAAATCAATTCCAGCCAAGTACGTTTAGCTAAGGAAGTGTCCAAGACAACTTTTCTCTTGTTTGAAAGTTGTTCATCATCCCCCCGCCCACTCACAGCCCAACTCACCTCACAGGATTGTTGTTGTGGGGAAAATAGGAGAAGGGAGGAGTATTGGATATGATTGCCACCCTGAGTTCTTTATACAAATAATAAAGGTGGGATACAAATAAATAAATATTTTCTTTAATGTCAAGCAAAATTCTTTAAAGTGACCCTTGGCTTGTTGGCTGCATTCACTCATATTTTGGTTCATCCAGTTACTCATTTTACTTTTTTTTTTTTTTACAATATATTGTGGTATAACCAAATAGCTTTCTTTCAAACAATAACTAAGCTACTGTATTTTTCGGGCTATAAGACACACTTCGTTCCCCCCACCGCCCCCCCAAAAGTGGATGGAAACATCTGTGTGTCTTACAGAGCAAATGTTGACAAAGCCCTGCCCACTCTACCAGCCCCCAACCTTCAGCTGTTTTCGGCCTCTGTGCACCCTGTTTTCAGCTTCCACATGTCTCGGTTTTGGCAGCTGTGAGAGGTGAGTGGCAGCAGCAATCGGTGGCAGCAAGCGGCAGTGGCAAGCAGTGGCAGTGGCAATCCCTGCCGCCTGGAACGGGCCAAAAGCAGGATGCGTGGAGGCCGAAAATGGGACACGTTGAGGCGGTGACAAGCGGCAGTCTCCGCAGCCTGGAACAGCTGATCAGTGGTATTCCAGGAGATAGATCCAATTGCCGATTAGCTGCTCATGCTAAATCAGGCTGCAATAATGTGCTGAAGCTGACCAGGCTGTTTGCTCTTTGCTGCAAGGATGCTAACATGGATACCAATGAATGCTAGGAGGCAGAGGCAGATTTTGTTTCTTGTTTTCCTCCCCAAAGGTTAGGTGCGTATTATGATCTGGAGGATCTTATAGTGCAAAAAATATGTTAAGTTAGCAATAGCAATAGCAATAGCAGTAGACTTATATACCGCTTCATAGGGCTTTCAGCCCTCTCTAAGCGGTTTACAGAGAGTCAGCACCTTTCCCCCAACAATCTGGGTCCTCATTTTACCCACCTCGGAAGGATGGAAGGCTGAGTCAACCCTGAGCCGGTGAGATTTGAACCGCTGAACTGCTGATCTAGCAGTAGCCTGCAGTGCTGCATTTAACCACTGCGCCACCTCGGCTCTTGTTATAACCAAGCTTATCCCATTGTTCTTTAATAGAACTAGTTGAGTCTATTGCATGAGAAGAACATGTCAACTTCCAAGGTCAAAGAGGAGCACCCAATAGTGGGATTCAAATAATTTAACAACCAGTTCTCTGTCCTAATGACCAGCTGGGTAGGCTCTGTGGTCATGTGACTGTGTGGGAGGGGCCAACTCAACATCACTCATGTCAATAGGTGCTTTGCCTTAGCTGTTACAATGTAATAAGGATTAACCGGAGAGGCGGTTTCTGTAAGGAGGCCAATAAAGATTAGGCTGTAAACAACACCAGAATGTTTCCTTCCTGCCTTCCTTACAGGATTAGCCCTGTAAAGTGGAGAAAACAAAATAAGATTTCTTCCAACAACTGGCTCTCCAAACTGCTTAGAAAGTTAACAACCGGTTCTCCTGAATAGGTGTGGACAGGCTGAATCCCACCACTGGTTATATGTAAGAAACCAGCCTTCCTCAGTGTGAGCTTCACATATTTCGGACAAAAATGTATGTAATTCCAATCCATAGTCTGTGAAACTATTTTTTTAATAATCTCAGCATGCCTGAAAAGATTGAGTTCGGAGAAGCTTTGATGAATTTAGAGATGCAAGAAAATTGCACACAATTGACCAATTGCTTCATCCATGTTCATCCAGAGCAGATGAAAGTCACTGAACAAATTAGGCCAGATGGTGCTTTGAATGCTTCCTTTGGCTGATCTACATAGGCTGTGAGATCCAGATCATGGTGGATATAAGAAATCCCATCTTCAAAGTGTCCACCGATAGATCAAAATGTTCTGCCAAGGATTCCATCACAACTCCTATTTGAACCGAATGTAGTTACTTTTCCACCCAGCAAAGTTATCTTTAAGAG
Source organism: Thamnophis elegans (assembly GCF_009769535.1). Classification (NCBI taxonomy): domain Eukaryota; kingdom Metazoa; phylum Chordata; class Lepidosauria; order Squamata; family Natricidae; genus Thamnophis; species Thamnophis elegans. Next base: position 42,894,371 of record NC_045553.1, read on the forward strand.
CCAGGGTGACGCAGTGGTTAGAGTGCAGTACTGCAGGCTACTTCTGCTGCCTGCCAGCTGCCTGCAATTTGGAAGTTCAAATCTCACCAGGCTCAACGTTCACTCAGCCTTCCATCAAAGGTGGGTTCCTACCGGTTCAGCCCAGTTCAGCCAATCGGTAGTGGTATGGCAGCCTGGGTTGCTGGAAATGGCAGAGACCCGGGCCTGCCACACCCCTGAACCGCCATTGGCACAGCCATCTTGTTTTTAAGTTCTGCACATGTTCAGAACAATTTTAATTGAACTGTACATGCATGCACAAGAGAACTGGCAGTAAAGCAGGCCAGAACCCACCCCTGCCTTCCATCCTTCCGAGGTCAGTAAAATGAGGACCTGGATTATTGGGGACAAGATGCTGACTCTGAAAACCGCTTATAAAGGGCTGTAAAGCACTGTAAAGTGGTATGTAAGTCTAAGTACTATTGCTATTATTGGCCAAGTGTGCATAGGAATTTGTCTCCAATGCAGAAGCTCTCACTATACAAACAATGAAGTAATATAATAATAAGATACCAATAGCAGAAGGCAGTAGAAAATATGAGAAGGATAACAACAATACAATGTATTGGGTAATCCTTAGACATAAGACAATTAATTTAGAAAATAATACAGAAGATGCAGGCTTTAAAATATAAAAATGCAATGCGCTATACGTTTTTCCTTGTAAAGGATGTAAAACCAAGGTTTTGGTTTTTTTTACAATGATTCAGTTACAGATTGATGGGGCCCTTTCAGAAACCTAGATAAATGGTACTTTCTTCAATTCCCCCCCCCCCCTCTTCTGAAATGAAAATTTGGCAAGTAAGGGGAAAGGAGAGAAAAGGAGAGAAAGGACATAATGGGAAGCATTACTATTCCCCAAATTATGATTAAAGTTAAGTAGGTTACATTCAAAACAGCATAATAGGGAATTCGAGGATCTCCCAATGACATTAACCAAGCATAACTGGATATGAAGGAGTCGAAAGCTTTGGTAAATTGCCTTCCTTAAATATAGGAGGAAAAAGAAAGATTTCAGGGAGAAGAGACAAATGAGAGGAGATGATCTCCGTGTCACCGAAAGGAAGGGTTGCTAAGATGCCTAAGAGCATCAGAACTATGAAAAAAACAGGGTCGTCTTTGAAGATGATATGCACCTTGGCACAACTATGACAAAGTACACTGGAAAGATGTACATTTGGCCTTTTGTTTGTTTCCCAGATTCACACAAACACACACACTCCACACACAGAGAACGTCTGATGAGCTGCGGTTCAAAATGGATCATTCTAAGTCCTGGAGGTTGATTACCAATTCTCAATACTTTATTTGAATTTGAAGATAGCAACGATTAAAGTCCCAAAATATTATATATGTGTGCGTGTGTGTGTGTGTGTGTGTGTGTGGGGAGAACCTTGCATTTTGTTGTTGTTTTTGTTGTTGTTGGGAGGTACGACTGTGAAATGTGCAAGTGAATTTTTCCGACTTTAACACACACACATACACACACACACACACACACTTCCAATAAATCTGAATGCTTCCATTTGTATCCAGCTATTGTAACTTGCAAACTAAGGATTCTACTTCATTCTTTTAGTAACAAACAAGGATCGAAAGCCCCATCTTGGGTTCTTCTCCCCGGCTGACACAAAATGGGTCATTTTGAACTTCTTCAGTTATCTGGACATCAGGGTATTTTTTTTTTATTCAAAGAGTTCTTTTGTATATATTTTATATATACATCATCTAGCTATCTGAATAACTCAATAACAGAGTTGAAAGGGACCTTGGAGGTCTTCTAGTACAACCCCGCTGCAAACAGGAGATCCTATACCATTTCAGACAAATGGTTATCCAACATCTTCTTAAAGACTTCCAGTGTTGGAGCATTCACAAATTCAGGAGGCAAGCTGTTCTACTGATTAATTGTTCTAACTGTCAGGAAATGTCTCCTTAGTTCTAAGTTGCTTCTCTCCTTGATTAGTTTCCACGCAATGCTTCTTGTACTACCCTCAGGTGCTTTGGAGAATAGCTTGACTCCCTCTTCTTTGTGGCAGCCCCTGAGATACTGGAACACTTCTATCATGTCTCACCTAGTCCTTCTTTTCACTAAACTAGATCTATCTATCTATGTAATCATGTCTGTTTGTCTGTCTATCTATCCATAGCTAAACTTTTCTATCTATCTATCTATCCATCCATCCATCTATCCATCCATCCATCTAATCATATTTATCTAATCATATCTATCTATCTATATCTGCCTACCTGCCTACCTGCCTGCCCGCATTTCCATCCATCCATCCATCCATCCAATCATATTTATCTAATCCTTCCTTCCTATCTATTTATCTATCCTATCTAATTATAGCTATCTATATCATATCCATCCATCCATCCATCTAATCATATTTATCTAATCATATCTATCTATCTATATCTGCCTGCCTGCTTACCTACCTGCCCGCATTTCCATCCATCCATCCATCCATCCATCCATCCAATCATATTTACCTAATCCTTCCTTCCTTCCTTCCTTCCTTCCTATCTATCTATCTATCTATCTATCTATCTATCTATCTATCTATCTATCTATCTATCATCTATCTATCCTATCTAATCATAGCTAATTATAGCTATCTATATCATATCTATCCATCCATCCATCCATCCATCCATCCATCCATCGATTCAATCATATTTATCTAATTCTATCTATCATCTATCTATCTATCTATCTATCTATCTATCTATCTATCTATCTATCTATCTATCTATCTATCTATCTATCTAATTCTATCTATCTATCTAATTCTATCTATCTAATTCTATCTATCTAATTCTATCTATCTATCTATCTATCTATCTATCTATCTATCTATCTATCTATCTATCTATCTATCTATTTCAAAATCCTATTACAACCAAACCAACCATAGTTTATGTTCCAGGTAAGATATCCATGCATGATGGAACCCCTGAAGCAAATTGACCATATTAAAAAGAAAATGAGCAGAATTCTTTTCCTTGGGTCTCAGAACAAAGAAGGGCTGAGGTCCTGGGTTTCCCAGAAGACTGCCGTGCAGGAGAGGTAAGATGTATATTACCTGCCGCGCCTCTGAGAGGCAGCTACAATGAAAAGGAAAATAATATATGAGACGAGAATAGCTTCAAGGAAGGTGAGTTTATGTAGGTCTGTTTGAAGACGACTGTGCAGCTAGAGGTGTGTGAGAGACCGATAGGTAAAAGAACTGGGGGGAAATGAATTCAGCAATATATGTAGTGCTCTGTCCTGACAGCAGCATATTTAATGGCCATTTTTCATCCTGAGGGCCCATTGTGTTTAGAAGAATGGACAATGGCATTTGCAGTCTTGGATTGTAATACTGCTTTTCCTACCTACCAAAGTTCAGAGCAGCATGCACTAGGCAGATGTTGTGGCCCAGCAACAGCCAGTGGAGCTGGCGGGAGATTCGTACAGTGAGGAGGTTGGGGAGGAAGATGGGCCAGTCCTGGAGTCTGGGGAAGGCTCTGATGAGGGCTCTGTGTCAGAGACAGAGAGGGGGCCAGAGCCATATGCCAGTTATCAGCTGCCTTCAGAGTCAGACATCAGTGAGGCAGATTAACAGCTGGAGCCTGTTCCCAGTGTGCATATGTGCAGAGTTGCCAGACGAAGGGAACAGCTAAAGAACAAGGGTTGACTTGGGAGTACGGCCACAGGTGGACGATGAATGGCCCCTCCCAGAGGAAATAAAAGAGGAGCGAAAGGGGAGTGGAGTTTGCAGGAGACAATTAGTTCACTTAATTGGTTCCTGACTCTCTGAGACTCCTTGCCAAGTGTTGCAAATATCAGCCTGTCAGCTCTCCAAGACAGATAAGATCTGTGATTGTAAATCCTCCCTTGAAAGACTTTGCTAGATGTGAATGAGCAGAATTCACAGTGAATTAATAAAAGTGGTTTTTGTTGGGACAAGGAGTTTGCTTCATGCTCTCGTGAAGCCTCAGTCAGAACAGCAGAAACAAATAGAAAAGCACTCACAACAAAGCACCGAATACAAGTTTAGGAAACAACAAACAAATAAACAAATAAAGCCAATTGTGTTAACTGGATGAATTTGAATAGAATGCTTTGCTTAAAAAGAAAAGAAAAGGTATAAGTGACAACAGTGAGGGAATCGGGTGTATATTTTCAGGCGAGGTATTTAACCACTGGGGTATGGCTCCTACGGAAGTTCTTCCCTTTGAAAATAATAGAAAAGTCACATGCAGTGAAGAGAAGTGTGGAGTCGAAAGAGACAATTTAAGATGAACAGTTTTTAGTGTTGGCCACTTTTAAAATGTGTGAACTTCAATTCACAGAATCCCCCAGCCACTTTGTTTTAAAGTAGCCAGGGGTAAAATCTGCTGATTTAGATCGTGAAGTCAAATCTTCTACTCAAAATTAAAATAATGCCGAATGCCTGGTTAGTCTCTCTAAAGAAAAACATCTGATAAAGGGAAACCTATCACAGAACTGAAAGTCCTTGGAAGATTGTCTTTTTTATATAGCAGTAGACTTATATACCGCTTCATAGGCCTTTCAGGCCTCTCTAAGCGGTTTACAGAGAGTCAGCATATTGCCCCCAACAATCTGGGTCCTCATTTTACCCACCTCGGAAGGATGGAAGGCTGAGTCAACCCTGAGCCGGTGAGATTTGAATCGCTGACCTGCTGATCTAGCAGTAGCCTGCAGTGCTGCATTTAACCACTGCACCACCTTGGCTCATGCATTAAAATCTTAAAAATTGAGTATATGTGTGCATATTTTGCATCCAGTACTGCATCCAGTTTTGGTCACCACACTATAAAAAAGATGTTGAGAGTCTAGAAAAAGTGCAGAGAAGAGTAACCAGGATGATTAGGAGACTGGAGGCTAAAACATATGATGAACGGTTGCAGGAACTGGGCATGGCTAGTCTAGTGAAGAGAAGGACCAGGGGAGACAGGATAGCATCTTCCAATATTTGAGGGGCTGCCACAGAGAGGAGGGGGTCAAGCTATTTTCCAAAGCACCTGAAGGCCAGACGAGGAATAATGGATGGAAACTGAACAAGGAGAGATTTAATAGCAATAGCAATAGCAGTAGACTTATATACCGCTTCATAGGCCTTCAGGCCTCTCTAAGCGGTTTACAGAGAGTCAGCATATTGCCCCCAACAATCTGGGTCCTCATTTTACCCACCTCGGAAGGATGGAAGGCTGAGTCAACCCTGAGCCAGTGAGATTTGAACCGCTGACCTGCTGATCTAGCAGTAGCCTGCAGTGCTGCATTTAACCACTGCGCCACCTTGGCTCTTAACCTGGAAATAAGGAGGAACTTTCTGACAGTGAGAACAATGAATGGAACAGAAGTTGTCTTCAGAAGTTGTGGGAACTTTATCACTGGAAGCTTTCAAGAGACTGGACTTCCATCTGTCGGAAATGGTGTAGGGTCTCCTGCATATCCCCCCTGTATGGGGGGTTGGATTAGATGACCTACAAGGTCCCTTCCAAATCTGTTAATATGTAAGATTTGTTTGTCTGTGTGTTGTGTGTCTGTAAAACCTACACAGGAGTGTCACTGTACTCTCTGTTCTCAGCGAAAGAAATGGGAAGAAATAGGCAAAGTGGCACATGGCCAATTTTTATACACAGCATTTATGTCCAGATTTCATGTCAAGGGGAGCAATTAAATAGGAGAAAAATGGCCTGCACAGAGGGGGTGCAAATGAAGGTTTTTTTTCCCCCCATTTTTGGAAGGAGACCAAGGGGGAAAATAATACAAAGGCTTCTCCCTGTGCTGAAGGAACTTTTATCACAACATGAATGGACCACAGTTAACACTAATGAGATATTTAAGCTTTTAATTAAGTTCAGGCAAATACAGGGCTCAATCAGCTGGTTCTCTGAGTGAGCATGAACCCTTCCTACTTCAGAAGGGTGACTTTTATTTATAAATTATTGCAAAGTGGGTTTTTAAAGGCAGTAAATAAAGCGAGGGATCGTCTCAAGGTGTGTTGGAAGGAGCAAAAAAAGAATTCAAGAACTAGTTTTTCCACCTGATTGCACACATCTTCCTTTCTCAAGGTTATCCACCCCCCACCCCCCACCCCGTTCATCCAAAGGTACTTAATGCATCAATGGAAGTGAAGCTAAACAGATTTAATACACATTTTAGATCAGGGGTGTCCAACCTTGGCAACATTAAAACCTGTGGACTTCAACTTCCAGAATTCCCCAGCCAGCCATCAGAGTTGAAGTACACAAGTCTTAATGTTGCCAAGGTTGAATACTGCTGTTTTAGCAATAGTGCTTAGGCTTATATACTGATTCACAGTACTTTTGCAACTCTTTCTAAGCGGTTTACAGAGTCAGCATCTTGCCCCCAACAATCTAGGTCCTCATTTTACCCACCTCGGAAGGATGGAAGGCTGAGTCAGTCTTGAGCTGGTCAGGATCGAACTGCTGGCAGTCGGCAGAATTAGCCTGCAATACACCATTCTGCCCACTACACCACCAGGACTCTTTTCAGATATTCCTATAAGCCCATTTTGTTTGGGATGTAGAGCAAAGTTGGGTGCTGAAAGATTTGGTAGCCCAGGTGAAGAGAGTCTGCATTGCAACCTATGGTTCTGTGATCTGGCCATGCAACCTGGTGAGAGTTGCTTGCAGGCCATGTGTTTTCTTTCTTTCTTTCTTTCTTTCTCTCTCTCTCTTTCCTTCCTTTTGTCTCTCTGTCCCTTTTTCCTTTTTTTCTTTATCTCTCTCTCACTTTTTCTTTCTTTTTTCTTTTTTCTTTATTTATTTCTTCCTTTCTTTCTCTTTCTCTCTCTGTGTGAGTCTGTGTGTGTGTGTGTGTGTGTGTGTGTGTGTGTGTGTGTGTGTGTGTGTGTCAGTGGTGGGTTTCAAAAAATTTTGGAACCTCTTCCGTAGATGTGGCCTGCTTTCTGGTGGAACCTCTTCTAACCGGTTCGGTAGATTTGACGAACCGGTTCTACCAAACTGGTGTGAACTGGTAGGAAACCACCTCTGGCTCCCTCCCATATTTGGGCATACCAGGGGTTGTGACACATTATACACACACACACACACACACACACACAAACATTACACACACACACACACACACACACACACACACACTTCTCTGTTGTCATGGTCTCATCATAGGCTAAATAAATAAATAAATAATAACAAGCCGAGGGGACACGTCATTTGCCCAGCCCTGTCAATCTCAACAGAAGAAGCAGCGTATAAACATGTGCTTAATGTCAGATTTATACACATTTTTTTTAGTCACTGGTAAATGGTTGCATTACATATGTTGTGTCAATTGATTTCTGTACTTGGGCTTTGTGCCCATTTGCATAAAGGCTGCAAGGAGACATGAAATCAATGCAAATTACGAGCTAACACCTGGCACTAGATGCATCTTGAATGCAAGGGAGGAAAGAACTTTGCCACCAAATCCTGGGATGTCAAAAGCATTTCAAGTGCGCAGATTTATTCACAGCCAGCCCCCCCTCCTCTCTCCCTCATCTCCCTCGCCCCGCTCTCTCTCTCTCTTCCCTTTTACCTGGGATGTCATGAAGACCTGATACCAAAGAGTTGTAGGTGCATTTATATCAGTATTATCCCACCCACCACAATCTTTCCTGCATTCTTTTTGTGTGCAATTGTTGTTTCGGTGCTGAGAATCAGGGAGCTTCAATTAGGACATTGTTATTCTGCATCAACCCTGAATTAATGGAGTAACACTCCATCCTTTCCCATTTCATACATACCATAGGCCCCCAACACTACATGTTTAGCAAGGATGGGTTCCGGCAGGCCAGTTTGCTCGTGTGCATGCTTGATGTGTGCTGCACACACATGTGCAGTGTAATTAAAATTGTTCTGCGCATGTGCAAAACTGAAAAACAAGATGGCAGCATCAATGGCACCACACGGGGAACCGGTTCAGGGGTGTGGCAGGCTGGGTCCATTCCTGCTGGTTCCAGTGACCCTCTACCGGTTCAGCTGAAATGGGGTAAACTAGTAGGAACCCACTACTAGACAACAAAGATTGTTACGGGGCTGGAGGCTAAAACATATGAAGAACCGTTGCTGGAATTGGGTATGTCTAGTTTGATGAAAAGAAGGACTTTGGGTGACATGATATCACTGTTCCAATCTCTCAGGGGTTGCCACAAAGAAGAGGGAGTCAAGCTATTCCACAAAGCACCAGAAGGCTGGACAAAAAGCAATGGGTGGAAACTAATCAAGGAGAGAAGCAACTTAGAACTAAGGAGAAATTTCCTGACAGTGAGAACAATTATTCAGTGGAACAATTTGTCTCCAGAAGTTGTAAATGCTCCAACACCGGACGTTTTTAAGAAGATGTTGGATAACTGTTTGTTTGAAATTATATAGGGTATAGGGTCAATGCGGGAGGTTTGACTAGAAGACTTTCAAAGTCCCTTCCAACTCTGTTATTCTGTTAACTGGAACATCACTTGTGCTGTGTATTGTGAGGAAACTATAGTAAGTTGCTAAACATCTGCTGAACTTGTTCATCTAGAAGTAAACCCCTAGAACTTAGGCTTATATATCACTTACAGCCCTCTCTAAGTGGTCTACAGAGTCAGCCTATTGTCCCCAACAATCTGGGTCTTCATTTTACTGACCTCAGAAAGGTGGAAGGCTGAGTCAACCTTGAGACAGTGAGGATCGAACTCTTGGCAGTTGGCAGGATTAGCCTGCAATACTCCATTCTAACCCCTGCAACACCACAGCTCCTGCTGCAAAATAACTTCATTTCCTCAAAATGGAAGCTTCCTGGTATTTAAAGGAGGGTGGGAGGCAAAGAATTAATATATGAGTAACCCTACAGAGCAAGAGAGAAGGAACAACAATTCAACCGAATAAGTAGACATTGATTGCATAGTTTACTGTTAAAACAATCTTTAATCCTGTCCTCCACATCACTAAGCTCCCTTTTCCTATTAAATTGCAGACCACAGCACATCATCTATTCCTCCAATATTCTCCTTTTTTTCCAATGAAAGTCCTTCCGCTCCATTAAATCATCTTTTTCTATTCTCTTCCGTTGGTTTCCTGTGCGTTCTGTTCTGTTCCTGAATTTTTATGTATAGAACATAGGGCCAGAAGGGACCTCAGAGGTCTTCTAGTCCAACTCCCCTGTGCAAGGCCACACACCATCCACATCAAATGGTGGTCCAGTCTATTTTGAAAATCTCAAGTGATGGGGCACCCACAACTCCGCAATCAGCTGTTCCGGGCTGCAGGAATTGCCACAGACCATCGCTGCCTCCATACAGTGGTGGGTTCCAGATCCTCTTCCAACCGGTATGGTTGGAAATGGTCCGGCATCACCCACATGCATGCACACAGTGCATGCATGTATCATACCTGCCTGCAATGCCTTTGCAAGCCTCTGTGATGCTCCAGCTGTTCGGTGGAGTGTCACATAGGCACTGTGTGCGCCATGCGTATGCGCGGAAGTGCCAAAGGTTTAAAGGACAGGTAAGGAGCTCAGGAGGGCAGGTGGGCCCTCCAGAGCACCATCCTGGAACGGTATCCACTGCTCCAGGCAGGCTCTGGTATGCCCGTACTGGGGCGTACCACCTGCAACACACCACTGCCTCCATGCCTTGTGTTTTTGGCCTCTTGGGGGAGATGGGGGGCTACATTTGGTATATAAGATGCACCCCAATTTTCACCCTCTTTTTTGGAGGGAAAAGGTGTGTCTTATACTCCGAAAAATACAGCACTGAAGGCAGTTTCAGGTGACTAACTTTATTTTGCCTTTCTGTTTGAAATTATCAAGCAAGACCTCACAGCAAGTAGCGGAATGCTACCACAACAGGATTCCAGCTAATTAATGGCTCATAAAGAATAAGAAAACATTCGAGGTCTTTAATAAAGATTGATCTCGACCGCTCGACAGAATCATCTCTGAAATGAAGGAAGCATTTGTTTATATTTTTATCTTCCTCGGTGGCCCAGCTGGATTTAAGTCAATAGATGTGGGCACTTTTATGGGTAAAAGAAAGAAACAGAGAAGAGAAAGAGGAGGCAGCCACGTGGTAAAAGAGCATGCTGGTTCAACCTTCCCAGACATCCCAGATGGATGAAGGAGAAATTCAAACCGATTTTTGCAATTGAGAGTTTGAAGACTTGGAAAGATGAACATTTCCAAAAGGGTGTTGATTCTACTTCAGTGCTGGCTCCACTGAAATAAAAGACTTGCCATATAGGAGTCAATGGGCAAACGGTGGCTCAGTGGCTAAGACGCTGAGCTTGTCGATCAGAAAGGTCGGCAATTCAGTGGTTCGAATCCCTAGCGCTGCATAACGGAGTGAGCTCCCGTTACTTGTCCCAGCTTCTGCCAACCTAGCAGTTCAAAAGCACGTAAAAAATGCAAGTAGAAAAATAGGGACCACTTTGGTGGGAAGGTAACAGTGTTCTGTGCGCCTTCGGTGTTTAGTCATGCCAGCCACATGACCATGGAGACGTCTTTGGACAGTGATGGCCCTTTGGCTTTGAAACAGAGATGAGCACCACCCCCTAGAGTCAGGAACGACTAGCACATATGTGCAAGGGGAACCTTACCCTTTACCTATAGGAGTCAATGGAATCTGGAACTAAGGAGAAATTTCCTAACAGTGAGAACAATTAACTAGTGGGACAGCTTGCCTTCAGAAGTAGTGGGTGCTCCAACACTAGAGGTTTATAAGACAGCCAGTCTGGAATGTTATATGGTCTCCTGCTTGAGGAGGGGGTTGGACTATATGACCTCCAAAGTCCCTTCCAACTCTGAGGTTCTGTTATTCTGACTATTTATACCATTTTTTAAAAGTGAGACAGCTTTGCCCAATCTGGTCTTTAGATCTTTGCCTGATCTTTAGCAGTCAGAGGGAAAACAAGGCTAAGATATTAAGGATACCACTTCCCTGTGTTTCACTTGGAGGCAATTCCTCAATTGACCTGGTAAAATTAAACTGGAGTAAGTCAGAGAATAAATTTAAAGAGATCAGAAGTTGACAGTTTAATGAATTCACTGTTGACACCAGCCATCCCACACCTCTTCAAATGCAGAACCATTTTGAGAAGAAATGGATCCCTGAATGCAATACGATACCTGAATGGTATTGTTGGATGAATTGGAAATAACAGGAAATATTATTTTACTGTTGCTACCTTGGGAAAAAGCAGTAGAGAAATGGAGAACATCAACATTGATTGGCTTAAATGACTTGAACATTAGTGTATTAACAATTTTTAATTGGCATTGCATAAATGCCAGTGTTGAAATAATACACTGTATGATGTAAGCTTTATAATCATACCATAAATGAATAAAACATACATTGTCAAGATAGATCCCAGAGAGCTTTCTATATACCCCTTGGTTCTCCAACTTTTGAGAATCAAGAAGTGGCTTCTCACAGAGATAGACCAGGTCTATTACCAAAGTGACAAGGAAAACAAATGGGTTATGTTGCATTAACAGAGGGATACAACCAAGATCAAGGGAGGTACTAATACCATTCTATAAAGCCCTAGTAAGACCACACCTAGAATACTGCATCCAGTTTTGGTCACCACACTATAAAAAGGATGGTGAGCTTCTTTCTAGAGTGCAGAGAAGAGCAATCAAGATGATTGGGGACTGGAGGCTAAAACATATGATGAACAGTTGCAGGAACTGGGCACGGCTAGTCTAGTGAAGAGAAGGACTGGGGAAGACATAATAGCAGTCTTCCAATATTTGAGAGGCTACCACAGAGAGAAGGGGGTCAAGCTATTCTCCAAAGCCCCTGAAGGCCAGACAAGGAAGAATGGATGGAAACTGATCAAGGAGAGATTCAACCTAGAAGTAAGGAGAAATTTTCTGACAGTGAGAACAATCAACCAATGGAGCAGAAGTTGCCTTCGGAAGTTGTGAGAGCTTCATCACTGGAAGCTTTCAAGAAGAGACTGGACTGCCATCTGTCAGAAATGAGGAGGGTCTCCTGCTTGGATGGAGGATTGGACTAGATAATCTACAAAGTCCCTTTCAACTCTGTTAATCTGTTAATGTTCAAAACAGGGAGGAAGTATGTATAACCTGCTCAGATAGACACCTCCCCAATTCACATGGCTATAAGGGGGTAGAAGACAAATAGATTTGCAAGATTCTGTTATTACAGTGTAGCCATTCTTAATTTTCCTGCATGGATGATTCATGGTCTGGTCAACATGGTGGGACTGCTAACAAACACACACACACACACCCTGTTTTAAGTACGATAGCTGCTGCTTCTCTTATTGCTCATCATGGACAACTTAATCTATCATACTTAGCTCCCAGTTCCAATCCATCAAGAACCAGATGGCTGCACTCCAATCACAATACAACTAAAGGTTCAAAGAAAAAGAGAGACGGACTGTAAATTGTTTTTTATTCCAACATACAGGGTTTTTTTTATGAACTGCTAGTATATTAGAACTGCATTTTAGTGCCTTAACATTTGGATTTATAGAATCTGTTAAAAGACCTCTACTAGGTTTTATAGTACTTACTGAAAGTTATTTCTATATACTACCCACAGTTATGTGAAATGGAAAAACTAGCAATGGAATGAAATGATAACAGCCCAAATCATAAACAAGTATGGAATCATGATGATGATAATAATAATAATAATAAAATACCCTTTCTATCAAGTATTTGGAATTGCAAGCTATTTAAGGCGTTTCGAGGGAAAATTGAATTAAACTGCACTAATAGACGACAGATTTTAGTGATGTCTAGTCTTGATGGTTTTCAAAGAGGATGAGGAGTAATTCATGGCTGGGGCAAGGGGTGGTGTAGAAGGATTGGGAGGGATGAGATATTCCCCCCCCCCTGATTTTTTATAGTTTGAAATTATGGTAGATATGGACTCAAAACTGAACTTTTCCAAGTGCTGTGATTTAAGAATAGATAAATAGTACACAGCTACCGCTGGAAAATAGGATTGTATAAGTATCAATAAGGCTGTTCTCCTAATCTATCTATATAAAAGCCAAATACCACTCACTCATCATGAAATCTCCAGAACCATAAAGGGTACAAACTTGAAATTTGGCACACATGTTCCTCTTGGCTTCTAGGTGCTCACTAAGAAAGGATTTGTTGAAATGACCATCAGATCATTAGTATTTCTTTTACAGTAATTAACACGCTCTAATGCTAAGGAGTTCTACTCCCCCTCCCCACCTGAAAAGAATTCTGTTCCAACTGCCAGTTGCCTCACATTCTGTTACCTCAGTTCAAACTGGCAGACATTCAACTCCTTCACTCAGAAGCGGTTGCGGACTCCTTACAGTACTAAATATCAGTACCTCACCAAAATGTCTACACCTTCCACCTATGGAACTGCTTCTGGAACTCAAGGCGGCAGAAGCAATATTCCATTATGTGTTTTAATCACCAACCACCACTGAGCCAACTGATTGAACCAGAGTGAACCAGATTTCTCTTGCATTGCCCAATCACATAGTTTTACAACTTACAACTACAATTGGGACTGGACTATCTGCGCTAAAAGAGACAATTAATGTGAGATGTACCCAATGTTTCCACCTTTTTAAAATAAATCACCATGGTCATTAAGTGAAGCACATAGTCATTAAGCAAATCCAGGTCCCCTCCCACCCATTGACTTAGCCTGTTGGAAACCAGCTGGGAAATTTGCAATAAAAGTTTGCAATTCAAAGAACTAGCTGTAATTTTTTAAAAAAGAAAAATATATAATTTAAATAAGGGAAAAAAAAACTATTATCCTAAAATATTAGGTACAGATCAAGTTATATTTAGAGAAAAGTTACTAAAATAGATGGAGGAGATAAATCACGGCTGTCACTAATTTCAATCAGCTTGAAAGTTTTACTCAAGTTCAGTTTAAACAACTTTGCCCAAACCATGATTTTGCTGTTGAACATATCCAAGTTATTCCATACAACATGCTAAGCCACAAACAAACCATGTTGCAGCTTGATTTATTGTGATGTGTCAATCAGATTTAAATTGGATTCCAAGTTAGAAAGAAACAATAGTTTTAAAAAGCCCAATTGTTTTTGAGAAGAAAAAATCAGGACATGTGAAAAGGTTACACAGAATAAATTGTCTGGCTTATTAACAGATTAACAGAGTTGGAAGGGACCTTGGAAGTCATCTAGTCCCGTGACCCGTCAAAACCGCGGTCGACAAAAGTGCGCTCGACGAAAGCGCGTACCTGATGTCATCAGCAGAGCGATGAAAAAAATTAAAAAATAAATTAAATTAAAATTAAAATAAAATTAAAGCAAGCCGATTCACATAAAGGTAAGGGTTAGGGTTAGGGTTAGGTTAAGGGTTAGGGTTAGGGTTACATTAAGCGTTAGGGTTAGGTTTAGCGTTAGGTTAAGGGTTAGCGTTAGGTTTAGCGTTAGGTTAAGGGTTAGGTTTAGGGTTAGGTTTAGGGTTAGGTTAAGGGTTAGGTTTAGGGTTAGGTTTAGGGTTAGGGTTAGGTTTGGGGGGGTTAGGGTAAGGTTTTCGCTTTAATTTTAAATTTACCGCTCACAGCGCGATGTTTTCGTCGCGCTGTGATGATGTCATGTACGCGCTTTCGTCGAGCGCGCTTTTGTCTACCGCAGTTTTGTGGTGGAACCATCTAGTCCAACCCCTACCCCCGCACAAGCAGGAGACCCTACACCATTTCTGACAAATGGCAGTCCAGTCTCTTCTTGAAAGCCTGCAGTGATGAAATAATACATCCACAAATGGATATGATAAGGTAATGCCCCACAGGATCTTTAAGTAGGCAGCAGGCTCACCTCTTCCACGGAGACACTGTAATATCACATTTTAAACCGAGGAGCCATTCAATGCAGAGAGGTAACCATGTATTATTAAGAAATCGGAGGGAACAAACAGAAAAAGCACGCCTGCCAATTGTTGGAGGAAAAACTGTCCTTCAGATACAGAAATGTTTTATTATGCTCCGGAGGTGTGCAGCACACCGAGTGTGAAAATCAAGTTGCCACAGCAAAAGGGAAAATAGAAATGACAACAAGATTGGGGGGGGGGGCTGCTGGAAAATGAGATGATGGACTCCCAGCTGATGACCAGCAAAAATGAAGAACGTGGTGGGTATGTTTGGACCCAAGAAACGGAAACCTAGAAGACGACTGCAAAGTTAAAAGAGAAAAAAATAAAACCTTGCAAGCCAGACATCTCCGAAATGGCTTGGTCCCCCCTCTGTCCAAAGCAGGGATTAGCAACGCACAGCTCTGGAGCTGCATGTGGCTCTTTCATCCTTCTGCTGCAGCTCCCTGTCACTCAAAATACATGTCACAACCGCCAATGTGGGATACCTGCCGGAATGCGATTTATTGAGCTTCCTGACCAACCATGGATAAATCCAAGAAAAGTTTCAGAAGAAAATAGAATGTTTAATTCAACTACATAGGCTAGTTCTGTGGCCGCTCAGGAAATAGTCGGGCAAAGGAAGGGTTTTGTGGCTCCCGCTGTTTTCTTTTCTGTGGGAAATGGGGCCAAATGTCTCCTGGAGAGTTTAAGATTGCCGACTCCTGGTCCAAAGAAAAATAGATTGGATAACTGTTTGTCTGAAGTGATGTAGGATTGACTGCCTGAGCAGGGAGTTGAACTACAAGACCTCTAAAGTCCCTTCAGCTATGCTATGCTATGCTATGCTATGCTATGCTATGCTATGCTATGCTATGCTATGCTATGCTATGCTATGCTATTCTCATCACCGACATGTAAGCCGCTTGTTTTCAGTGGGGGCCAACCTCCAATTACAACAGTGTTTCTCAACCTTGGCGACTTTAAATCCTGTGGACTTCAACTCCCAGAATCCCCCAGCCAGCACAGCTGGCTGGGGGAATTCTGGGAGTTGAAGTCCACAGGACTTAAAGTCGCCAAGGTTGAGAAACACTGAATTACAACAAATTTTACGATTGCCCCAAATATTTTCCCTGTCCTCCAGCACAAATGTTTTGTGATCAACCCAGTACATGCAATTGAAATGCTGGTTAGCTTCATTCCCTCTTGCACTCTGGGAATCAGATTCTGTGGGAATCAGACCTGTGATGTGCAAGAAAGCTGCACAAAGAAAGGGAGCCCTTGGTAGCAATAACACCAATAGGAAATATGTCACATACCTCAGCATGGCAGCGAATTTTAAAAGAGAGCCTTGCGCCTTGAAAAAAAAACAAAACCCCGCTGTTATTTTCCAACTGTTCGAAACACAAGCCCATCAACACTTTGGTGATGTTGATTTGTTTCCTTGAAAAAAAATGCCAGTAACTTTTGACATCTTCGGTCTTTTTTAGCAATATTTGACGGAGGGCAATTCTAGTAACAGCTCAAAATACCTGTTTGTGTTTCTTTGTTAACTGTTATCATTGGCTGGAGTTAAGAGATGTTGGTGGTACCCAGAAAATAGGAGACAAATTATACTTTATAATATACACAAATATATATTTTCCTGATTCTTAAAGACAAAAAATAGTGGCTCAGATCAGATTAAGGCAGCTCAACTGTCCTCAGTTAAAACTTAAACTCTGCTTGCCCACCTCTGTAGCGATCCTGACAGCCATTTGTGCCCTTGAGTTTGACACCCCTGTTGTAAGTCAAGGACTAGCTGTAGGGTGAAGCACTGCCAGTGAAACAGAGGGCACAAGTATATTAGTCAGTGACAATCTGATAAAGTAGGATGAAGAAGAATAGCAATAGCAATAGCAATAGCAGTTAGACTTATATACCGCTTCATAGGGCTTTCAGCCCTCTCTAAGCGGTTTACAGAGTCAGCATATCGCCCCCACAGTCCGGGTCCTCATTTCACCCACCTCGGAAGGATGGAAGGCTGAGTCAACCATTGAGCCGGTGAGATTAGAACCACTGAACTGCAGATAACAGTCAGCTGAAGTGGCCTGCAGTACTGTACTCTACTCACTGTGCCACCTCGGAAGAAGAAGAAGAAGAAGAAGAAGAAGAAGAAGAAGAAGAAGAAGAAGAAGAAGAAGAAGAAGAAGAAGAAGAAGAAGAAGAAGAAGAAGAAGAAGAACAACAACAACAACAACAACAAACAACAACAACAACAACAACAGGAAACATCTCCCCATCTCAATTAACCCATGCTCTTTGGATTTACAAACCAGCAAAATCGCAAGACCCATCACTTGCAGGCTACGCAGACACAGGTGGAGGGAGTGATCCTATTCTTTTATAAACTATTTAGTAGCCCCATTTTGGCTAGTTGCATCAAGAGAAACCATTGCGGAGGCTGTTAAAATGCCATCCATCCTGGAAAGAGCTTCATAAAAAGCAAATGGGAAACCTTGGCTCGGCCCGGGATAAGAATGGTTCTTTGACAGTTTAAAGACTCTTTCAATCTTTAAGATAGTCCATTAAATACTCATGTGATTTTATATATATATATAAGTCTAAAACAAAACACAAGGGAAGGACTGCTTTTTCTTCCAAAGGAGAAACCTGCAGCGGCCTTGGCTACAAATGCGTGCTATATACATTTTACTCGCTTAACTTCAGAGGCTATTATGAAAGACTTTCTAAATATTTTAGCTCCAGGCTCCTTGAAATATCTGCTAAGGAGGAGGGAAGAGAGTTTCTGGGCTCCCCAAATGAACTTTCTTGATTCATCATTAATGTTTACTAGGTCTAGGCAATTCTTTCAAGCAGTGTTTCACTCTGACACAGTTTCAAAGGAAGCCTGCACTCAAAGTTGATTAGCAAACAAGATGGCTGCTGTACTTACAGAATCATAGAATCCTAGGGGTGGAAGGTACCTTGGAGGTCTTCTAGTCTAACCCCCTTGTCCAGGGCAGGAGTCTTCATTCGTTGTATGGTGTATAGCCTCATGTCCCCTTATCAGGGTTTTTTTTTTTTTTGTGGCTTTATAACATCTGGGAGTGATGAAATGAACTGCTTTGGTTTTAAAAGTGTTAACCAGTTTCATCCAGTATCTCCACATCATTTGCTCAAGTGTCACTCAGCATGGCTCACTTCAAACTTTGAGAAGCTGCTACAACAAATAGGATTTCTCTGCCTTGTCTGGCATATTATTATCAAAGAATCAGCACAGAGCTGGAAGGGGCTTTTGAGGTCTTCTAGTCCAGCCCCCTGCTCAAACAGGGGAGCCTGTATCATTTCAGACAAGTCTGTCCAGTCTTTCCTTAAAAACCTCCAGTAATGAAGTCCCCACAACTTCTGAAAGCAAACCACCCCATTGGTTAATTGTCCTCACTGTTAGGAAGTTTCTCCTTAATTCCAGATTGCTTCTCTCCTTGATTAGTTTCCATCCATTGTTTCTTGTCCTGCCCTCTGGTGCTTTGGAGAATAGCTTGACTCCCTCTTCTTTGTGGCAGCCCCTCAAATACTAGAATACTGCTATCATGTCTCCCTTAGTCCTTTTTTCCCCCATTAAACTAGACATACCCAGTTCCTGCAATTGTTCTTCATATGTTTTAGTCCCCAGGCCTTTAATCGTCTTAGCTGTTCTTCTCTGCACTTTGCTTGAAGAGGTTTCCATCCAAGGGCAAAAGATTCTTCTCGCTTGGGCAACTGAGTGATAGAAGCTAAAGTTAGAAAGTAAAGAGAAGCTTTGAGGCTCTTTGTGCGATGAAGAAAATCCTGTTGGCTCTCCAGTGCAATTTTTTTTCTTTGTTGAGCTCTTCTGTTTATGTCATCCAGGGATATGAATATTAAGATTCACTTTTGGAAAATGCCATTCCAAGGTCTGTTGAGTGGGTTTGAGAGAACAACAACAACAAAAAAAAGATGGAGGCAGATGTAAGGAACAGTCCTGGCAGTCAGGTGAAATGAACCCACTCTTGATTACATGATGTCATAATAATCAGGTGCTTTTAATTGCAGGCAATTTCAATTAAGGTTCTGCAGGGTTCAAGGCTATGCTACTCAAAAAAACATTTCCAAGAAGGAAATTCCTGGGTCTGAGCTGCAAAGCATGGTAGTTTTCCTTGTAAGAATATGTATGTATGTATGTATGTATGTATGTATGTATGTATGTATGTATGTATGTACACACACACAATATACATATACATATACATATACATATACATATACATATACATATACATATACATATACATATACATATACATATACATATACATATACATATACATATACATATACATATACATATACATATACATATACATATACATATACATACATACATACATACATACATACATACATACATACATACATATATATATATATATATATATATATATTATTTTAGAGGGTCTTTGAAGCACTTGGAGGTTTATCTGTGTCCTCGGGGTTACCCGAGTAGTGCAATTTTTCCTCTATAAACCTTCAGATGACCTCAACAACCAGCTAAAAGGATGCAAATGACCAGCTGTCTGCAAGGAATATAAATCCATCCATTCCCCACCAGCCAGTCAGAGCTGAAGAAGCTTCTTGGATGAGAAGCAAAACATCTTCGAAGAAAAAACAAGAAAGTCCAGTTGCCTCCTGAAAAAGCACCTTTGGGACAACCACGACCTGGATGACTGAGAATCTATACAGACTTTCACAATGCTCATCAGTAGTAGCAAATGAATTCCAGTAAATTCAGTTTTTTCCACTTGCAATGGATGGCTGTGAAAGTTGGACCATAAGGAAGGCTGAGCACCAAAGAATGGAGGTTTTTGAACTATGGTGCTGGAGAAGACTCCTGCGAGTCCCTTGGACTGCAAGGCCATCCAACCGGTCACTCCTAGAGGAGATCAACCCTGACTGCTCTTTAGAAGGCCAGATCCTGATGAGGAAACTCAAGTACTTTGGCCACCTAATGAGAAGGAAGGACTCACTGGAGAAGAGCCTCATGCTGGGAAAGATGGAGGGCAAAAGAAGAAAGAGACGACAGAGAATGAGGTGGCTGGATGGAGTCACCGAAGCAGTCGGTGTGAGCTTAAATGGACTCCAGAGGATGTTAGAAGACAGGAAGGCCTGGTGGAAGGTTGTCCATGGAGTTGCAATGGGTCAGACAAGGCTTGCAACTAACAACAACAAACTCAGCGGGATTTATGTATGAGGAACCCAGCTTAGCACTGAGTTGCAAGACATGATTCATTGTTTATGGTGGAATCTCAATCGCAAACCAAGTTTCCATCCCAAGACACATAGCGAACCGTTAACCAGGATTCAGAGCAAAAACAGCCAAGTTTTTTTTGGGGGGGGGGATTGAAAGAGGACAGATTAGGACATAAGTGTCAAGTCACTGTCTACACCAGTGGTTCCCAAACTTGGCAACTTTAAGACTTGTGGACTTCAGCTCCCAGAATTCTCCAGCCAGAGCTGGCTGAAGAATTCTGGGAGCTGAAGTCCACAAGTCTTAAAGTTGCCAAGTTTGGGAACCACTGGTCTACACCATAAGCAATATCTCCAGGCATTGTTTCAAAAGTCCTAAAGCTTTTGAAATTCTGGAGAGCCAGCTCTGCTGGAAACAGACATAAGAGGCATCACTGCCAATCCGTGGTTGCAAATTCAGCCCTTAAGCCGCTGAACTGTGAATGAAAAAAGTTCCCTCTGCTTCCTTATGCTCACCTTTCAAATCGGGAGAAAGTAGGCAAGAACAAAAGAAAAACAATTGTACACAGGAATAAAGGGAGCCCACATGCGAATTTTACCTGCCAAAGGAAACCACCCACAGAGGCGAAGTAGAGGATATTTATGTCCTTACAACATCCAGGCTTTTCAAGACTTTCTACAATAAGCAAATGCCATTTACCTTAACAAAAAGAGGGAAAAAATTAAAGCAAAAGTTCACAGAATTTTTAAAACATCAGCATGAAGCGCCTTAAAAAAATATGCAATTGGGCTTTCAAGCAGTTCCAGGTTTGAGAATGTGCAAAGAGAGAGCTGAAGTGTTAAATATGCATTGGGAAAAGGTCAGTGTAAATACAATATATACCTTCAAAGGCCAAGCTGGGTGGCTTTTCCCCCTCCTCACCCTTACGCATGTGGCAGAAGTTCACTTAGTTGCAGATTTCCTCATTCTTTTCTCAGTAGGAGGAGAGGATGCCTACAACTCAGGGGTGAAATCTACTTACCTTCACTACCGGTTCGCAAATGTGAGCGCCCACCTCTGAGCATGCACAGAGCATCAAAAATGGACGTGATGACATCTGGGCGGGTGGGCGGAGCCTGCTACCGAGCACGCCTGCAAAGGTTAGTAGAACAGTGAGTGACGGGGGGAATCCGCTGTGCCACGCGATTTAGATTAGCTAGAAAGCCAGCTAATGTAAATCACGGGTCACAGCTGATCATCGAAACACCTTACTTCTTACTACCAGTTCGGGTGAACTGGTAGCTTTTTTTTTACTACCGGTTCGAGCAAACCGGTCCAAACTGGTAGCATTTTACTCCTGCTACAGCTTACAAAAGTCCTCCATCTACAAAAGTTAATTCAGTGATCATCTAGTTGCAACGCCCTTGAAAAAGTGACTTATGACCATTTTTCACACTTACGGCCCTTGTAAGTGTGAGGAGAGAGAGGATAGGAGGCAATTCATAACAAATTGGTCCTGCACAGAGCAGGGAGGTCATGTTACTTTTTCATCAATTTAAGGCAGGGGTGCCAAACTCGATTTCATTGAGGGCCGCATCAGGGTTGTGTTCGACCGCGGGGGAGCTGGGTAGGCACGGGCAGGGTGGGCATTGCCTGCTTGACATCACTCGTGTTGGGGGTGCCTGTGGTGGCCCAAGTGCCAGCCAAAATGGACTCCTAAGCTCCGTTTGTGGCTGCGACATCCTCCGGCAACCCTCTGCCATCGAAAACAGAGCTGTTTCTTTCATTATTTCCAGGGTGGTCCCGGGGAGGGGGCAGATATAAGCACCCCCACGGGCCTTGAGTGTGACACCCCTGATTTAAAGGAAAGATTTTTTGCAGTCTTAATGGGATTTATCTGTGTTTAGGTTATTGTTGGGGATGGGGGCACACTGAGAAAAATGTGTAAGATAATTGATATGAGATAGGTGCCCAGGTACAGTATAGGTGGTACCTTGCTCAATAGTAATAACTGTGAGAGGGATCTTGGAGTCCTAGTGGACAACCATTTAAATATGAGCCAGCCATGTGCAGCAGCTGCCAAAAAAGTTCTAGGCTGCATAAACAGAGGGATAGAATCAAGATCACGTGAAGGGTTAATACCACTTTATAAGGCCTTGGTAAGGCCACACTTGAAATACGGCATCAGTTTTGGTTACTACGATGTAAAAAGAATGTGGAGACTCTAGAAAGATTGCAGAGAAGAGCAACCAAAATGATTAGGGGACTGGAGGCTAAAACATAGGAAGAATGGCTGCAGGAACTGGGTACGTCTAGTTTAATGAAAAGAAGGACTAGGGGAGACACAATGGCAGTGTTCCAATATCTCAGGGGTTGCCATAAAGAAGAGGGAGTCAAGCTATTCTCCAAAGCCCCCGAGGGCAGGACAAGAAGCAATGGATGGAAACTGATCAAAGAAAGAAGCAACTTAGAACTAAGGATTTCTTCCTGACCATTAGCACAATTAATCAGTGGAACAACTTGCCTCCAGAAGTTGTGAATGCTCCAACACTGGAGGTTTTTAAGAAGATGTTGGATTACCATTTGTCTGAAGTGGTATAGGGTTTCCTGCCTAAGCAGGGGGCTGGATTAGAAGACCTCCAAGGCCCCCTCCAACTCTGTTATTCTATTCTATTCTATTCTAGGTGTGAGCTATTGAATAAAATGAGCTTGGAATATCTTTGCTCCCTCTTTGTACCTGTTTTGCAAACTCCCAAGTTTTAGCAAAATCCCAGGCATAGGCTTACACTAAACTTTGACCAAAAAAAAAGGAAAAGAAATAATCCCCAACAGCTTTGTCATAATCCTTTAAGAAACCATGATTAAGAAATATCTGAAGCAAGCAAAGCTCATTTGGCACAGACACAGTGAGAGAAAATGAGGGTCTATGTAGGCAGAGAAAGGGGAGCTTATACTCTTCAAATATAGGTAGACGATACTATTGGAAACTTTAGCAATTCTTTTTTTTTCATTCAGGAGGGTGGGAGGATGGGATGGGGGGGGGGACCCTTCGGTGTGAAGAGTTATAGCTGGGAAGGAATTAATCTTCTTGGCTTTGTTCAAATGTTTAATTCCTGACCTCCCTTCTCCACATTTGTGTACAAGACAAGATGCAATTTCACACTCCATAGTAATCAAGGACTTCTAATGACGTTTTGGCTTTTTTCCCCAGCCAGTTCTAAGTGTGAACTTCAACTTCTTTTCAAGCATTTTATTTGCTGGGAGTTGGGATGTTTGACTGACATCCCAAAGCTATATTCTTTCTTCCTGGAAAGCAAGTTGGAGAATTGGCATCCATGGGAGAATTATACTCTTAAAATGTGATAGAGTAGCATTAAACATAGAATATAGAAGAATAGAGTTGGAGGAGTCCTTAGACGTTTTCTAATCCAACTCTCTGCTCATGCAGTAGACCAGTGGTTCCCAAACTTGGCAACTTTATGACTTGTGGACTTCAACTCCCAGAATTCTCCAGCCAGCAGAGTCTTAAAGTTGCCAAGTTTGGGAACCACTGCAGTAGACCATATACCATTTCAGACAATTGATTGTCCATTCTCTTTTTGAAAGCATCCGGTGATGGAGCACCCACAATTTTTGAAGACAAGCTGCTCCATTGGTTGATTGTTTTCACCTTCAAGAACTTTCTCCTTATTTCTAGGTTGCTTCTCTCCTTGGTTAGTTTCCATCCATTATTTGTTGTCTGACCTTTTATTGGCTTGGAAAATAGTTTGACTCCCTCATCTTTGTAGGAGACTTTCAGATACTGGTACGCTGCTATCGTGCGTCTCCTACTCCTTCTTTTCATTAGACTAAACATATCAAATTCCTACAACCGTTCTTCGTATGTTTTAGCCTGCAGTCCCCCTAATCAGCCTTGTTGCTCTTCTCTGAACTCTTCCCAGAGTGTCAAGGCCTTTTGATATTGTGGGTGATCAGAACTGGATACAATATTGCAAATGTTTATTCGATTGAATAAACCCTTTGTCAATTCCTAAGGTTAGACCACATTTCCAGGACCTTATCCAGGACTTGGTGGGAGGAAAAGCATTATCTGAGAGGACAGGGTTTCCCAGTAAAACAAAGTAAAAGGCAGCGGCTGACCATAGGATCATTATTGACATCTGCCCATCAGTGTTAAAGTAAGTGGCCTCTGCAGAATTCTTTGCATCGTTTCATGTCAGTTTCATTTAGAATTTTCCGGTTTCTAAATTCATTTCAAGAAACATTCATTGGTGGGTTGTAAATGGTGGGGGTTTTTTTTTTCAAAAAAAGAGAGCAAACTTTGGAGAAGAAATTGGAACAGGTGGAAGTAATTGCTCGGAAATCCCACCAACCTGAATTGAGGATAAAGTGTTCTGATGTGAAGGAAAACTTCAACTAATAGAAATATGGCGCGCGAGGAGTTCAGACTATTTAGCAACCTTATTTGCTTTCCCCTGTTTTCATCAGGGGTTGTTGGTTAAAAAAATCATCACTTTGTCATTTTGTTTTGCAAAAGATAGCACTTGGGACATGTCATTGCTTGAAACCTAGCATGGGAAAACATTAAAAAAAAAAAGTATTCCTGAGTTGCCAAGGCAACTGGGTGACCCTGTTCTGTTTTCCTCTTTTAGGGTGTTGACCTCTCCAGAAGTGGCTGCAATTACAATGGAAGTAAAGAATTACTAAGAGGGGAGTAAGAAGATCTGGAGTAGTCATTCAAAGAGGATTCAAGAATGTGATGGATGAAACTTAGACCTTATCAAAGCTGAAATGAAAGGAAGAAGCAGAGCTAAATAGCTTAGGAACAAAGCTACAAAGTGTCCAGAAATGTGAGTACTAATTAATAGGATGCCTCTTTTTGTTTTTTTTTACACATTATTGATATCTTTAGGCATGGACACGCCGTGAAAACACATACTTGGTTAACCATGGCAATCTTTTCCTGAAATAACTGCATATGACCAAGAAGGAGGGTCAGTAGAAGCACCTCAATGAGGACTATGAGCATAGGCTTTCCAAGCAGAGGGAAGACTTGCGGGAGTGCAAGGTTCAGTGCCGGCGCCTAGAGGCTCAGCGGCAGAGGTGGGTTCCTGCCAGTTCGCACCAGTTCGGCAGAACCGGTTTGTCAAATCTACCAAACCGGTTAGAAGAGGTTCCACCAGTGGACCTGGAAAGCAGGCCACACCTACAGAAGAGGTTCCAAACATTTTTGAAACCCACCACTGCTCAGCGGGCTGAGTTGGTCAGCCAGTTCCAGGCCATGATGCAGTCCCACTGGAACGAGGCCCTCCGGCTCTTCCCTCTAGCCTTCGTCCAAAGCCCCCCACTAGGAGTCTGAAGCAGACCCCAAGTCAGAATTTCTGCCCCCCTCTGACCCATACAAAAAGACCCCAAAGGGGGAGACTCTCTGCAGCAACACAAACATTCATTGCACGTATCCATCCCAGGGGCCATAGTTTGAGGACCCCTGATTGAGTGCAATCTAAAAATGCAAATATTTTTTCTGTGGATCACCAAAATTTTCTCATGGACCACCAGTTGGTGACTGCTCCTCTAAGTCACCTCAGGAGTTGAGTTGCAAACACACACCTCACACTTTCTTCACCACAATGCCCCCTGCATGTTGCCTTGCCTTTTCCATAGCACTTCCCTTAGTTTCTCTCATGTTGGGTTTTCTCCATTGCAAAAGACCCAGCAGCCTGGTTACGAAACAAGGCTAGAGGAAACCTTCATGATTGACTGGTGCTTTAAAAGTATTTTGGATGAGAGGCGTTATGTAGTCACAATGAATTGTTGTTTGGCACGAACAGCTCTTATGTGCGGTGCTGGGAATCCAGCTGTCTGTCCTTCAACATAGTATCTCTGTGCTGCCTGCAAAATCTCTATTATTATTAACCAGGTAAGGAGCCAAGAGAAAGAAATTTGATTTTGAAGCTCTGGATGAAGGGTCAGAGAAGGGAGGGAGCTAACATCTACCTAGTAATGAACAGCAACTTTTCGGTGAAAATCGCTGAATGCAAATAAATAAGGGATCCCACAAGAACGCTCATTACAGTAAAAAAATCTGATTATAAAATGTTACGTCTTTTGCACTACGTGATAGCTGTCACAGTTAAAATGTTATTTTCTTTATTAATGCATGTTGGGATTCCTTTTCTTTATGGACCTCTCCCCATGGGTTCATTGCACACTGGACACTTGACCCTGTGGGATTATAAAGCGCTAGCTGATACCCGTCCTTCGCTATGAAACTATGTGATTGGGCTCGATACATTGACTCTCAAAACTTGAAAAGTAATGTAGAATGTGTAGCTCCTTAGCATCGACGCTTGTTAATATAAGGCAACTGGCAGTTGGAAGAGCGTTCTTTTCAGTTGGGGAGGGGGAGTAGAATGTCTAACTCCTTAGCATTGACTCGTGTTAATATAATACTGTATAAGAAATACTGATGAGCTGATGGTCATTTCGACAAATCCTTTCTTAGCGAGTACCTAGAAGCCAAGTGGAACATACGTGCCAAATTTCAAGTTTGTAGGCTTTACAGTTCTGGAGATTTTATGATGAGTGAATGGTATTTGACTTTTTTATATACACATTTAATTGTGTATGAGGGGAACACAGGGAGGTTGTTTGCAACCGGGCTGTCAGAAGTGGTTTCAGATTTAGGCGATCCCCAATCCTTCTAAATTCTTGTAATATTGCATCCAGTATTCCAGGGATGTCAAACTCAAGACCTGAGTGCGCATCCAGCCTGCAGGGTGCTTAAATCCAGCCATGGGGCCAGCTTGGACATATCAAAGGATCGGCCCGCGGGGTCTCAGCTGGCCAAACGGGCCATGTGTGATCCCCTGTGAGGCCTTCGCACAGCCTATTTTTGGCCAACAGAATGCTGTTGGAGGTGTCCGCCTGCCTCCACTCTTCCCCAGGTCCCTCCCCACCCTCGCTGACCCATGGAGAACTTCAATGTGATCTGGCCCTTGAAGAAATTCAGGCACTCCCATCCCTGCACCCTGTTTTGACTGGCTAGGTGCTGCCAATAGCAATAGCAGTTAGACTTATATACCGCTTCATAGGGCTTTCAGCCCTCTCTAAGCGGTTTACAGAGTCAGCATATCGCCCCCACAGTCTGGGTCCTCATTTCACCCACCTCGGAAGGATGGAAGGCTGAGGTCCACCTTGAGCCGGTGAGATTTGAACAGCCAAACTGCAGAATTGCAGTCAGCTGAAGTGGCCTGCAGTGCTGCATTTAACCACTGCACCACCTCGGCTCCTTGCTGCAGGGGGTGTCTGACCCATCCCCCCTCCCTGCTTCTCCCCCTCCCCACCGGCTCACGGAGAACTACAATGTGATCCCTTG
The DNA here is from genome assembly GCF_009769535.1 of Thamnophis elegans. Taxonomy (NCBI): domain Eukaryota; kingdom Metazoa; phylum Chordata; class Lepidosauria; order Squamata; family Natricidae; genus Thamnophis; species Thamnophis elegans. The sequence goes on from NC_045553.1 coordinate 42,921,887, forward strand.
AAGAAATCCAGTTTGACATCCCTGCAGTATTCCAATGAGATCACCGTCCATGGTCCTGAATGCAACATGATCGTTTAAATTAGGCTTCGATCCATAAATGAGAACTGTCTATATTTAGTGCATGATTAATTTTAAGGCTTATGGTATTGTTATTTTAATATAATGCTTTTTTTTCTGTGAAAGAAAGAAACCGCAGGGATAATAATCCATCAAATCCATAAGGGAAAAGCAGCTTATTAATTGTTAAAGATCATAAAGTGTTATATCTTAACCCTTCCCAAGTCACACTTATTCATGGCTCCTTCTGTTCCTGTTGCAGAAAATGGACAAATCACTGCTAAATTGCATTAATTGCAAACAAAAAAAAAATTCAGATTCAGCCCATGACCTCTAGCAAGTTCCCGTTGTGGTGTTACAAAAAGCTCCAGGCAGATCGGTGGTAATTAAGATCATGCATCCATAGAACTCTCTGTAACGTATTTCTGTTCTTTCAGTCTTCCTACTTTTTTTCCCCTCCAAACTTCTTGGATTCACCTTGCCTCCATCCTTTGACAGGAAGCACCTCTCGCTGGATCAATTTCTGCCTTTCTGTGAATCACAAACCGTAATAACAACAGCCAAACCTGAAGTTGCATGTCCAGTTTTACCATTGTTCTCTTGTAGATGTAGCTGCCTGGGTGTGACTTGGGGAAGAAAATGTGTGCGATCAATACACAAAAGAAAGAAACTGAGTACCTCCTTGAACACTTGGGTGGGAAACCGCTCTCTGCTTCCCATGTAAATTAACGAGGGACCACTAAACCGTAGTCACAATAGTTCCCTTTCAATGCCTCATTGGAAATATCTGTGGGAAGTAATTGTGAAGGATCAAAGATCCCCCCCCCCAACCTAATGTGAAAATTATCAACTCGCGCTGTTTCTCTTTTCTCCTAAGGATCTTCAGGGAGAAAAGAGGAACCAGGCAGTGAAAGAGAATCTCGTGCTTTTAACCAGAATAGATGTTATCATTTCTTCCATTATACTCTATGGTTCTTGCGGCATTAATTATATTCTCTTGATGGATTCTGCTTAGACGAGTGTTCTGACTCTTCGTCCTGATAAAACCCCTTTTATTTAGTTTAAAGTGGATTCCTCTCCAGCAAAGTCCCAGACAACAGTCTTTCAAGAGATTTCACAACTGCAGACATTCATCAGGCTTGGAGAGCTGCCAGGCTGATATCTTCCAAATGCCTCTACGTAGTAGACGATGCTTGGCAAGAAGTCAGGAACAGATCTTCACCCTAATGACTTGAACTAATTGTCTCCTGCAAACTCCCCTCCTCTTTCGTCCCTATTTATTTCCCATGGGAGGGGCCATTCACCATCTACCTGTGGCTTTACTTCCGAGTTAGCCTTTGTTCCTTAGCTGTTCCCTTCTCCTGGCAGCTCTGCACATACGTATATCGGGAACAGGCTCCAGCTGTTCTTCTGCCCCACTGATCTCCGACTCTGAAGGCAGCTGATAACTATCAGATGGCCCTGGCCCCATCTCTGCCTCCAATGCAGAGCCCTGATCAGAGCCTTTCCCAGACTCCATGAGTGGCCTTCTTCCTCCCCAACTTCCTCACTGTCAGAATCTGCTGCCAGATCCTCTGGCTGCTGGTGGGCCACAACAGTGGGAAAGAACTCAGTGGTCAAGATGTTGGACATGCTGGCTGAGAATTCTGAGAGTTTTGGTTCAAATAAGAATTGAACTGTGGTACCGGTGTATAATTGTTGCATTTTCCATGGACAACCAAAGTAACTAACAGAGAGGTGTTGAACTGTATAAAACCAGACACATCACTAGGAGCTACAATCGTACATCTATGTCTGATTTATTTTGGCCATGCCATGGCATGCAAATTCAATGGAGAAATCAATGATGCTACAAAAGACTAGTGAAAGGGGTGAATAAGGAACACCCTGGCTTGATAACATTAAAGCTCATAGAAAGATAAGCACCCAACAACTGAAAGAAGCTGTGTTTGGCAGGATAGCATGGAGAGCACTTGCCTATAAAGTTGTCAAGAGTCAGATATGACTGTATGGTTAAAACAGGGCTTGGGCAACCCGTGGCTCTGGAGCCGCATGTGGCACTTTCATCATTCTGCTGCGGCTCCTGTCGCTGGTCAGCTCCACAATTGATAGGGCTTTCGGTTAGGACAGGTAGATGAAAAGGATGCCGCACTAGGAGGACTCTATGATGGGGGAACTGCATTTCCAGTCAGCAGAGGAAAAAGGAAGCTGTGCTAGTAGGAGACTCTATGATGGGGAAAGTGCACTTCCAGTCAGCAGAGGAAAAAAGATGCTGTGCTAGGAGGAGACTATGATGGGGGAACCAGACTTCCAGTTGGCTCCAGAATTGAACGGGGAGCTTCCAGTTAGGACTTTTGTGGCTCTTTGAGTGTTTTAGGTTGCCGACCCCTGGGTTAAAACAACAACTTTGGATACAGCTGGAGAACACCCATTTAGAACCATAGCCTTACTTTCCAGTTAAAAAGTTCATAGGCAGGTTTGACAACCATATAAATTGAGTATGCTGGCAGTATATGGCAGTTTTAACAGAATACTTCAGCGTAAATTAGATATTGGCTTATATATCAAAACTCCTGCTAGAAAACTTTTTTTTTTTTTTTTTTTTTGGCTGATGACTTCCCGACTACAGAGACAGATTGGATGTTGATTACTTCTTAACTCCCATGGATCAGAAACCCAGATTATTGTGGACTAAAGACCGTTCCACGAAATGTCATTCATTAAGTTATGGAAATTCTAAGAAGAGGCTGAGATATATTAGCATAACACATTAATTACCTATGACAAGCTACCCAAGAGATGCCAAAAATACTCGTTCGTAAGCATCTGTAATTCAAACTATGGCAAACTCATTTCATTTGCCAGGCAAATATTTTCCAGTCATGGAGCAGTAGATCAAGGAGAAAGAAAAATTGTCAAGAGTTTGGAGCTTGCTGGAATTGAAGAATAAAATAAAAACAAAACAGAGGAGCAATTTTAAGGCTTTTTTTTTTTTTCATGGTTCAAACTTTACCTGAAATTATTATGGCCTATTATCTTTGCTCTGTGCTAAACAAATAGCTCAGCTTTTTAGCATCTGGGTTTTCATTAGATCTATTTTGATCTGAGATGTTATGCTCCATTTCATAGCCAAGTCCTCAAAGGAATCATTTCTTGGTTCTGAACTAATCGCTGGATGCAGAATCCAATCATACCAATTTTCTTTCTTCTTGGACTTGTCAATTTGCCGACATATTACCCCCAAAAAATTTGAACTACCGTATATACTCGAGTATAGGCCGACCCGAATATAAGCCGAGGCACCCAATTTTACCACAAAAAAACTGGAAAAGTTATTGACTCGAGTATAAGCCTAGGGTGGGAAATGCAGCAGCTACCGGTAAATTTCAAAAATAAAAATAGATACCAATAATGTTTTTGAATATTTATTTCAAAGAAAAACAGTAAACTAGTGGTGTATTCAATGAAATACTTCACTCACCTCATGATGCTGACGTCCCGCTGTGATGATGATGTCCCGTGCAGCGCGCGGAGCGATGTCCCGCCTCCTATGACACACGGCACAGTGATTCCTATCATTGGATCACTGTACCAGAGGAGGTGGGACATCGCTATGTGGCTGCTTGCCATAACAAGGAGGAGGTGGGACATCGTTGCAGAGCGGCAGGAGGGGGAAGGGGAATCGTAAGACAGCCCTGCATTACATTAGAACGTGAGGAGGGGGGATGGTGCGGTGCGCGCTGCGCGGCAAACTGACACAGAGGGAGGGGAAACTCACAGGGGCACTGGGCCATTCACGAGTGTCACCCAGCGGCATGGCCCCGCCCCTTTTTCTCCTCCATTTCGGGCAAATTTTTCACTGACTCGAGTATAAGCCGAGGCGGCTTTTTTCAGCCCAAAAAGTGGGCTGAAAAACTAGGCTTATACTCGAGTATATACAGTAATGAGTTTTGATGGCACTCTTGAAAAGAAATGTGTAGGAAAGCTTGCCGATTTACTGAGAAAGGCTCTTTCAAGAGAAGACAAGTTGGCAAGATGTTTGTCAGTCTCCTCTATCTCCTTTTTCTCCCTTCTTTCTGAGAATGTTTATGCGGCTACCTGCAACTCTAGTAAAGATAAACTTGAAGACCGATGCTTGGTAACTAGCTTCTAATAGACAATCTAACAGTTTGAAAGAGTTGGAAGGGATCTTATAGGCCATCTAATCCATCCCGCCCCCACTCAAGCAGGAGACCTTATGCCAGTGATGGCAAACCTTTTTGGCTGATGTGCCAAAAGCAGGGGGAGCACAGGAGGGTCGTGCGCCGGCATGCCACACCCATAATGCTATGCGTGCACACACACCCAGCATGCGCACAATCAGCAACACCCCATCACACTTTTGCCCTAGTTTTTTTTGCCTTCCCCAAGCTCCAGAGACTTTCTAGGAGCCTGGGGAGGGTGAAAACAGCCTCCCCCCCCCCACGGACACCTTCCAGAGACCTCAGGAGCTTCCCTGAAGCCTCCGGAGGGCAAAAAATCCTTCCTGAGAGATCGTTTGATTATCTACCGGCCTTAACGCTTCATGCCTTCCATTTGGAAGAGGTGTGAGGTTGGCCTGGGTAGACAAACCTTCAGAAAGGAATGATTGATTTTGAAGACCGGATGTTTCGGGGGGCTTTCCCATCTCAAGCATGCAGAAATCTGGAGATGAAATGATTGATGTACAGCAAAATAGAAAGAACAAGGCTTGTTGAAGCTGTGATTTATTATCCCTCACAGATAAATCTCTCTTTAACTACCATCCTTTCAAGAATGGCTGCTTTCTCTAAAGAGGAGCCTTTTGGAAAAAAAACCACAATCTTCTCTGACTGCAAGTGATGTCGAAGAGGGGTGCAAAAACTGAAGAGCAATAGCAAGGAGAGTTCTGGGCTATGTGTAGGAAAAGAGCAGGCAGAGCTGTGGGCGGAATTAGAGGGATCATGAGTTTAGAATCCCTACATTGCCACAAGCAATCCATATCCAGACCCCTTCCCTTGAATTCTGTTGACTCTTACTAGGGCCAATATTGTGCTGATGGTTAGTTGACTAGGTTCTTGTATATAGGCTTAAATAATAAGCCTATAGGCTTACTGGCTGGATATCCATGCTCCACTACAAAACTATGTGATGGGCTTGATAAATTGACACTTACAGCTTGAAATTAAATGAGTAGTTACCATCGGCTCTCCTTCCCCTTCTCTCCCTCGGGCTTGCCCCCAAAAGCCCCACCTATTCTATCCCCTTCTCCCTCGGGCGTGCCCCACAGAAGTCTCTTTTCCTCTCCTATCCCCTTCTCTCCCTTGGGCTTGCCCCACAGAAGCCCCAACTATCTTATCACCTTCCCTCCCTCAGGCTTGCCACACAGAATACTCCCCTATCCCATCTCCTTCTCTCCATCAGCCTTGCCCCTCAGAAACCTCTCCTATCTTATCCCCTTCTCTCAGGCTCCTTTCCAAACTCCCAGCCCACAGGCCAGATGAGTCAACCGCTAGCCACGCCCATGTCCAAGTTTTCAGGTTGGGAGGGGGAGTAGAACACCTAACTCCTTAGCATCAGAGCGTGTTAATAATATAAGAAATACTAATGATCTCACGGTCATTTCGAAAAATCCTTTCTAAGAAAGCACCTAGGAGCCAAGAAGAACATACAGGTATGTTCCACATTTCAAGTTTGCACAGTTATGCTTCTGGAGATTTCATGATTCTTGAGTGAGTGGTCTTTATATATATATATATATATATATATATATATATATAATATATATATATATAGATGTGTGTGTGTGTGGTGTGTGTGTGGTGTGTGTGTGTGTGTGTGTGTGTGTGTGTGTGTGTGTGTGGTGTGTGTGTGTGTAGGGAGGGAGAGGGAGAGGGAGAGGAGAGGGAGAGGGAGAGGGAGAGGAGAGGGAGAGGGAGAGGGAGAGGGAGAGGGAGAGGGAGAGGGAGAGGGAGAGGGGAGGGGAGGGAGGGAGGAGAGGGAGAGAGAGAGGAGAGAGAGAGAGAGAGAGAGAGATTATATGCAGCAACTTAAAGAATGGTCCTGATCCTTTGCACCTAACATTATGGTCATCAAACAATGAAATTCTGATCAGCAAGATTTGTAAACATAGCATTTCGCCATGATGGGAGAAATCTGTTTACAGTCAGAGTACCGTTGAATTATTTTCTTTACTCGTTCACAGTTACATTTTTCAAACACTTATTGTAGATCTGTTGGTTAGTTATATAATAGCTATTTGTTTAAACATATTTCTAACATAGCTTGGTTTTAATTTGTCTTCAGGGGGTTAGCCACCATTGTGAAAGAATGAAGAAATGGCTCTTGAAATGTTTTAATTGAATCCTAAATGAAGGTGTTTTTTTTTAAAGAGACATTATTATAAACATTTCTATTGCTACGGACGCACACTTTACCAATATCGTTTCCAGTTTACTTCTTTCAATGGTAAGGTAATGTTTTCTCTTTTTGACATAAAAAAAAGCTGGAGGAAAATTCAGAAAGACTGATATTCAAAAGTCATCTTGACATAGATAATGTATTTAACGCAACATCCAATAATGTAAGTATATTTTTCAGAGGATAATCAGAAAAAACAATTACTGCCACCGGCTTTCCATTGAGGACCTGTATTCTGCACAAGTGAAAAAGACGCCCGTGAAAATGTTTACAGACCCCTCGCATCCTAGACATAAATTGTTTCAACTCCTACCCTCAAAATGACACTATAGAGCACTGCACACCAGGACAACTAGACACAAGGACAGTTTTCCCCCGAATGCCATCACTCTGCTAAACAAATAATTCCCTCATCACTGTCAAACTATTCACTAAGGTTGCATTACTAGGTGGCACAGTGGTTAAATGCAGCACTGCAGGCTACTTCAGCTGACTGCAGTTCTGCAGTTCGGCTGTTCAAATCTCACCGGCTCAGGGTTCACTCAGCCTTCCATCCTTCCGAGGTGGGTAAAATGAGGACCCGGATTGTTGTTGGGGGCAATATGCTGACTCTGTAAACCGCTTAGAGAGGGCTGAAAGCCCTATGAAGCGGTATATAAGTCTAACTGCTATTGCTATTGCTATTACTTCAGCTGACTGCAGTTCTGCAGTTCGGCTGTTCAAATCTCACCGGCTCAGGGTTGACTCAGCCTTCCATCCTTCCGAGGTGGGTGAAATGAGGACCCAGACTGTGGGGGCGATATGCTGACTCTGTAAACCGCTTAGAGAGGGCTGAAAGCTCTATGAAGCGGTATTAAGTCTAACTGCTATTGCTATTGCTGTTGCTAGTCTTCTCATCGTTCCTATCACCCATCTCCTTCTACTTATCACTGCATGACTAACTTTTTTGCTTATATCCTTAAGATTTATATTTATATTGATTGTTTCCTGATTGCTTATTTGTACCCTATGACTATCATTAAGTGCTTATGATTCTTGACGATTGTATCTTGTCTTTTTAGGTACACTGAGAGCATCTGCACCAAAGACAAATTCTGTGTCCAATCACACTTGGCCAATAAAGAATTCTACTATATTCTATTCTATTTTTCAATGAAACTTCTGCAAGACACCTTTTAAAATGCTAATTGGCACGTCCTTTGTAAATGTGCTCACTATAAACTCTTGCCTTTATTATGCATCTTTCAGAAACATGCACTCAAAGAAAATCATTTTTCTTTGAGGAATTTTAAAAAAAATCATTTTGTAAATGTTTAGGTGAGGACAAAGGAGAACTCGAGGGGATTCTGTCCCACACTGGCCTAAAAGCAATAGCAGGTTCCATCTTTCATTAAAAGAAACTTACCGCCGTTATGTTTCCTATCCTTAGGTACCAGCAAGTTTAAATACAACAGTAACAAGTTTTCCATTGTTTAACAGATGCAAAAGGACTGGAGTTGAATCAATGTTGTCTTGGCTCTTGAATAATGAATTAGGATAGCTTTTTTTGTGATTTATTATTCCACAGACTTCTATTAGGCAAATTTTGGTTGCATGTCAATCCTTCTCTGCTTAATATCTGATACATCTGTAGCCCATGATCACATAGACCAGGGGTCGGCAACCTTAAACACTCAAAGAGTCACAAAAGTCCTAACCAGAAGCCCCCCATTCAATTCTGAAGCCAACCGGAAGTCCGGTTCCCCCACCATAGAGTCTCCTCCTAACACAGCATCCTTTTTCCTCTGCTAACCGGAAGTGCGGTTCCCCCACCATAAAGTCTCCTCTGAGCACACCGTCCTTTTTTCTTTGCTAACCAGAAGTGCGGTACCCCCACCATAGAGTCCTTTTTCCTCTACCTGTCTGTTCTAACGTACGCTTCCTGAGAAAGCATAAATCACAATCATAGTCCCAAAAACCCTCTTTTATTTATATGGCTGTAAATTATGGTCATTAACAGTCCACAAGGCTTCGCAAACAGTCTGTGAAGGTTTCAACAGATGTCTGCTGAGTTGCACAGCAAGGCCAAACTTAGCACAGAGTCAAACAGAACTTTTCAAAGCTTGAACCGACCAGATGAACTAATTGCTTCCTGCAAAAGCTCATGTCCCGTTCGCTCCTTTTTATGTCTTATGGGAGGGGCCAATCATCTCCAAGCCTTGCTCCCAAGTCGACCCTATTTCTTTCATTGTCTTGCCTTCTGGCAGCTCTGCGCATCCACACACTGGGAACAGGCTCCCATTGTTCTTCTGCCTCACTCTGGAAGCTCCAGAGGCAGCAAACAACTACCAGATACCCTTGGTCTCCTCTCTGCCTCTGACGCAGAGCCCTCGTCCCAGCCTTCCCCAGACTCCAGGGCTGGCCCATGTTCCTTCCCAACCTTCCCACTGTCCAATTCTGCTACTAGATCCACTGTCTGCTGGCAGACCACAACACTGTCCTAACCACTGTCCTATCAATTGTGGAGCTGACTGGCAACAGGAAGCCTCCCAGAGGGATGAAAGAGCCACATGTGGCTCCAGAGCCACGGGTTGCTGACCCCTGCAGCCCACTTCCAGGCCATGGCCTGTTCAGAACTGGGCTGCAGAAGCAGTGGATGAGTGTGCATACATGCGCTGCTGCACTTGTGTGAATGGTGGGCACTTGCGTTTGCAGACAAAGCTCCACGTGCACAACTGGAGCTATGCTCACATGGGCACCTGTCCCTCACACTGAACCATCCGCTCTCCCCCTCCGGTCCACAAAGTTGAAAAGGTTGGGGACCGCTGACATAGAGCAGATGACTCTTCCTTTACTCAAAAACCATTACTGTAGGCAGCTGTCCCTGGAAAAACAATTTCTCTCCATCCCTTTCTTAATATTATACAGGGTTTCCCCCCCCCCCCTTTCCAGCAAGCAATGGAGCTTATTATTAGTTCTACCAAGGAAGCATCCAATGGCAGCTGGCTGCAATGTTAATGCGCTGTGATTCCACAGCTTGGTGTAATGGACATTGCAGCTTGAAAATTAACACTGCATCTGCTTCTCGCCACAGACGACAGGGGGAGGGCTGTAATTTCATCTCCAATCCCCCAAATAATGTTTGTTGTCATTCTGTAATCTTGGCAATCAGGGAAACAGCTGAACAGATCGTTTCCTCCGAAATATTTGCTAAACAGAGGGAGACCCTGAAACCACACCTCAGCATGCATGGACTGTGAATGATGGCATCGCAGGCTGAACCGAATGAGGATGAGATTCGGGAGAACAAGGGAAAGCGTGTGACTCTGAGCAGCCGATGAAAAATGGAGCATTTCCCAAACCTTCCTTGACTCTTTCGATCCACAGGGATCATTCTGGCCACTTTGGTTGCTGATGAATGGAAGCTTGGCATTACTCTAAAACCCATCTCCTTTTCTGGAAATCAGATACAGGAAGTGGGCATGGCTAGTGTAGGGAAGAGAAGGACCAGGGGAGCAGAGGTGGGTTTGGTATTGGTATTTTATTATTTGTATGCCGCCCTTCTCCGGGAGGACTCAGGGCGGCGAACAATTCAAAGGGGAAAAAAAGGGGGAACATAAAAGACAAAATACAAATAATAAAAGTAGACAACAGTCGCACAACCATACATGTCAAGAGGGGAGGGAACTCATCACCCCCAGGCCTGCCGGCAAAGCCAGGTTTTGACGGCTTTTCGGAAGGCCTGGAGAGAGGTGAGGGTCCGAATCCCTGTGGGGAGTTCATTCCAGAGGGCCGGAGCTGCCACAGAGAAGGCCCTCCCCCGGGTAATAGCCAGGTGGCATTGGCTGGTAGATGGCACCCGGAGGAGGCCAACCCTGTGAGATCTAATGGGTCTGTGGGAGGTAATTGGCAGCAGGCAGTCTCTCAAGTTTCTGCTGGTTCAACCCAGATCGGGTGAACTGGTATTGGTGGCAGTGGGAAGCTCTGCCCACCTGTCAGGCTGCTTCTGCACATGCGCAAAAGCATCGCACACATGCATGAGCAAACCCGTAGTAAAAAATGGAAACCCACACTGCAGGGGAGGCATGAGAGCAGACTTCCAATATTTGAGGGGCTTCCACGGAGAGGAAGGGGGTCAAGCTATTTTCCAAAGCACCCAAAGGCCAGACAAGGAATAATGGATGGAACTGATCAAGAGAGATTCAACCTGGAAATAAGGAGAAATTTCCTGACAGTGAGAACAATCAACCAATGGAACCAGAGATGAGTTGCTCCCAGTTCAGCCCGGATCATCCATGAGCAAACTGGTAGTAAAAAAAATGGAAATCCATCACTGAATGGAACAGAAGTTGGAAATAAGGAGGAACTTTCTGACAGTGAGAGCAATCAACCCATGGAACAGAGGTTGCCTTTGGAAGTTGTGGGAACTTCATCACTGGAGGCTTTCAAGAAGAGACTGGACTGCCATTTGTCAGAAATGGTGTAGGCTCTCCTGCTTCATGTGAATCCAGCAAAATGTGGCTTATTTGGTTCATCCAACCATAAAATAAGAGGCAGATGTGATTGGCTGCTAAACAAAACAAGACAAAAGAAAGGAAGTATATGCCGCAGTTGCACAGTGGTTAAGTGCAGTATTTCAGGCTATTTTGCTTACTGCCTTCTGCCAGCAATTCGGCAGTTCGATTCTCACTGGCTCAAAGTTGACTCCGACTTCCATCCTTCCGAGGTGGGTAAAAGGAGGACCAAGATTGTTGGGGGCAAATATGCTGACTCTGTAAATCGCTCAGAGAGGGCTGGAAAGCACTGTGAAGCGGTATATAAGTCCAAGTGCTATTGCTATTGCTACATACCTGCAGACCAATGTTGAATCATGATGATTAAATGAAGCCTTAAGATGCAAAGATAGAATATAGAGATAGTCCTCAACTTACGACCACAATTGAGCCCAAAATTTATATTGCTAAGAGACATATTTACTAAGTGAGTTTTCCCTCGTTTTATGACTTTTCTCGCCATAGTTATTAAATGAGTCATTGCAGTTGTCAAGTTAGTAACCCATTGTTAAGCAAATCTGGCTTCCCCATTGACTTTGCTTGTTAGAGGTAACTTGGAACTGCCACTAAACAAACTGTTCTTAAATCGAGGATTCTGTAATGGAAGTCAAAAGAGGAGACTTAAATTTAGAATAACAGAGTTGGAAGGGACTTGGAGGTCTTCTAGTCCAATTCCCTGCTTAGGCAGGAAACCCTACAGCACTTCGGACAAATGGTTATCCAATCTCTTCTTTAAAACTTCCAGTTTTGGAGCATTCACAACTTCTGGAGGCAAGTTGTTCCACTGGTTAATTGTTCTGACTGTCAGGAAATTTCTCCTTAGTTCTAAGTTGCTTCTCTCCTTGATTAGTTTCCACCCATTGCTTCTTGTCCTGCCCTCAGGTGCCTTGGAGAATAGCTTGACTTCCTCTTTTTGTGGCAGCCCCTGAGATATTGGAACACTGCTATTTGTCTCCACTAGTCCCGCTTTTCATGCCCTTCTTTGGGATACAGTGGGGGAAATCATAATGACAGGAACTTAGGTTTCAGTTCTTTTTTTTAATTTAAGGAACATATCTGATGCCTTTTCAGCCGACTTGCTTAAGTGATCCTTAGATGCTGGATAGCCAGAAAATTGGACAGACTTCTCTGTGGATGAAACTGGCTGTAAGTGGAGCATTTACCAGCGGAAGAGGCTTCAAAAGCCTTCCTTTCCACTTATATTTTAAGCAGTTGTACAAAAAAAAGGAACATTGATTCTGGGGTTAAATTGACTGATTTTATTCATAGCTGACTCATGCAGTCTGCTGCAAAGACAAATTGTGCAAGATTGCAAGCTGTGTATCAGTTCTGATAAATCAAAGTTCTGTTCTCTTCTCTCTCCCCCCCTCCGCTACATGATTCTCTCTCTCTCTCTGTTTTGTTCTAAATATTTTCTGCACACATAATTTGCTATTATTTTGCCCCTACATCTACAGAAAAGGCATTTTCACAGCATGGGAGCCACGGAGTGTAAGCGAAGTTCTCTATTTTCATACCAATTATATCAGAAGCAGAAATATAAAATTTCTGCATTTCTTTTGGGATATATGTATATGTGTGTGTGTGTGTGTTTGTGTGTGTGTATTTATGTGTGTGTGTGTGTGTGTGTGTGTGTGTGTATATATATATATATATATATATATATATATATATATATATATATATATATATATATATATATATGATCTGCACATTTTATGTTTATGCAAATTGCCCATTGACTCCAATTTATTTGACAGATGTAATAGTAAACATAGGAATCAAGTGCTTAGCACTTGTAATAAGGATCAGATCTGAGCCCTCAGGTGTACTGCGGCAAGAACTGTTACACAAAACACTGAATGAATGCATTTTAAATGCATCTCAAGCCAAGAATGTTTAAGTCTGTTCTAAAACAAGTTTCCTTGCCTCTTTCTTTGGAAAGAGAGGGCTTGGGGGCCAAAACAGCTGCTGAAAACTTCACCTATCCCTCCAAGGTGGTCCTCATTCCCTCCCTGTTTTCTGTCATGTCCGTGAATTTCTCAATGGTGAGAAAACAGAATAACAGACTTGGAAGGTTCCTTGGGGGTCTTCTAATCCAGCCCCTTGCTCAGGCAGGAAGCCCTATATTATTATTTTTTCTTTCCTTCCTTCCTTCTCTCTTCCTTCTTTCCTTTCTTCCTCTCCCCTCCCATCTGTTTTTCCTCTCCCTCCCTTTTGTTTTCCTTCCTTCTGGCCCTCCCTCATTCTCATCTTGCTTGCTTCTTTCCTTTCTTTTTTCTTTCTTTCTTTCCTCCTTTCCTTCCCTCCCTTCCTTCTGTTTTTCCTTCCTTCCTTCCCTTCCTCTCTCCTCCCTCTTTCACATCTTGCTTGCTTCTTTCCTTTTTTCCTTTCTTTTTCCTTTCTTTCCTTTCTTCCTTCCTCTCTCCCTCCTTCCTCCCTCCCTTCTGTTTTTCCTTCCTTCCTTCCTTCCTTCCTTCCCTCCCTCCTCCTCACTCCCTCCCTCCCTGCAAAACTGCAAAAAGTCATCCAATGCATGATCACAGTGAAAGGTTAATTGCTTTTCAATATGTAGGAAACATCCATATCTTTTCTCCACAGTAATCCTGAAGTGTTCGTGCCCCCTTTGAAACATTTGCTTGGTGGTTTTTTTTTTAAACTTCCCAATCTGGCCTACCCTCCTGGGATTTCCTCTTGGTCTCCCATTCCAGTTCAACCAGGTTTGATTTTCAAAATCAACCAAGGCCAGCTATTGGTCACCAGCTGCTATGACTAGGCACACACACACACACACACACACACACACACCACACACACCTATGTGTATATTATATGTATATGTGTGTGTGTGTGTGTGTGTATATGATATATAATATATATTATATATATATAATATAATATATATATATGTGTGTGTATGTGTGTGTTGTGTATATATATATATATATATATTAATATGTATATGTATATATATATATATATATTATATATATATATATATTATTATATATATAATGTCTTTGGTTATTCGAGTTTTCTCCCATGTAAAATTGGAGGTGTCTTGGCGACGTTTCGACGAAGTCTCATTTGTCATCTTCAGGCTTCGTGCTTCTGCACATCATGACGAGCCGATGGACAGAGAATGGAAGCACTGAACTTCCTCCCATATTTGGGCATACCAGGGGTTGTGACTTTAAATATATACCTTTCTCCCTGGCTCAGCTGATAAGGAGAGGAACTCTGTGGCTTAATGGTTAACACATCTGCCTAAGATGCAATACAGCACAGGTTCCAATCCCAGTAAGGGTATGGCTAGCTGATGAGAGCTAAATAGCTTGAAATAGATCTATACTAGTCTCCCTTTATTTATTTATCAGCACAAATACAACACAAATGTAACAAAGGCAACAGTAAAACTATTGGGTTTCTGTCACACACATACACACACACACACACACACACACACATATATATCTCGCAATGACCCCTTGCAGGACTTGGCTTGGCTTGGGCAGTTTTCCAAGAAGCTTAAAGGAACTAGAGACGTTGTCTTTATTTTCAGGGATTCTAATAATATTAATCATCACGCAGACCTTTTTTCCCCCTAGTGTTCACATGCCAGCCTAAGCGTTGATAATTGATGGATTAACAGGGCGATAGCTCTGATGTCTTATGAATTGAACACGTGATGTTGCCCAGCATAAAATCCTCCATGCGATGCAAGGCAATTCTGAACTGGACCCCAATCCCAGCACATAGCAGAAGTGCTCAGTCCCTTTCAGGATTGGGCCCTTGTGCACGGAGTCCTGCTCGCTCCATCATCCCCATGGCTATGCTAATCTGCTTCTATTAATATGGGTCTAATTGCGATTTTCTTTCTCTTTTCACATTTCATTTGCAAGTAACAAAAAATATAATTGCAACCAACAAATTGGTGCCCCTCAGGGAGCTGCGCTGACTTTTTCCACCCCCACAGGGTTTGCGATGCAGACTTCAAGAACAGGAAAGAACAGAAAACTGGGGGGGGGGACAGGAGGGGGAACCGGGGTGGGGGGAGGAGACTACATGGAGTATACAGAGTTGCTATCGGCGGCTTACACAATTGCACATACTAAAAAATTCACACCAAAATAGACTTTCTAAAGGGAAAGAAACTTAAGAAAAACAGAGGCATTTTCCATGGGGCTTTATGAGAAAGTGCCCACTCAGAGAAGCATATGCCAACGGGATGGGACAAATTTGAAGCTGGAAAGAGAAGAGATTCAGATTGAGAGTCTCATCAATCTCAAATTAGCTTCCTTCTTATTTATTTATATGACATCTTGCCTCCAGGAGTTCTAGACAACTGGTTCCCACATCTCTTTCTTCCTTTTCTCCCCTTCCTTCCTTCATTCTTCCCTCCCTCCCTCCTACTTCCTTCCTTTTTTCTCTCTCTGTCTCTCTCTTTCTTTTTCTCTTCTTTCTTTCTTTCCTTTCTTCTCTCTTTCCTCCCTCCGTCCTTTTTCCTTCCCTTCCCTTTAATTTCCTTCCCTTCCCATCCTTTCCTTCCCATCCTTTTCTTCCCTTTCTTTAATTTCCTTTCCTTCCCTTCCTTTCCCATCCTTTCCTTCCCTTTAATTTCCTTCCTATCCCCCCCTCTCTTTCCTTCTCACAACAGCCCTTTAAATAGAGACTGAATTGTCACAGTGAAAAGTAGAATCTCTCCAAGTCAATATCTGAAACACTTCTGAGTGCCTGCAACAGCTAATAAAGCCCTTTCTAATGGTGAATGTAGCTAGACGGAAGGGACCGAGTCCTCTTTGGAAGAGAGGAGACTGTCCCCAGCCTGTTCCTCCCCATAGAGATGCCCTCAAAGTTTCCTTCCTTACAGAGGAAAAAGAAAGGGGAAAAATAAACAGGGAATGTCAAACCCATTAGGCCCTGCAGAGCCCATTTAGCACCGGTGGCTGTAACTACAGCTATCCTTGATGTGTTCCTCTGCTTGGCTCCTTGGGAGCTCTTGAATGCCTGTTTCTCATTTTATATTTTTAACCACATAGTCAAGGCGGAAGCAGTTAAATATAAGGGGCTTCCCGCTGTTGTCTTAGCAAACCTGTTTTTCCTGTCCAGCTTCAGCAAGTTGGGAAAAGAAAAAAAATCATGTTAAGTGTATGTGTGTGTAGTCCACACCACACACACACACACACACAACACACACACACACACACACACACACACATCTATCTACCTACCTACCTACCATGTTTCCCTGGAAATAACACAGAGTCTTGTTTTCTTTTGACCCTGAAATAAGCGCTTGGCCTTATTTTCGGGGAGGTCTTATTATTTTTGAGGTGCAGGAGGCAGTGAGCGTGGTCACCTCATGGCTACTGCTGTGTTGCGATATTTTCAGGGAGGGCTTATTTTTTGGGGGGAGGGATTATTTGAGCACATGCGCTCAAAAGCCTGATTGAGCTTATTATCCAGGGAGTCTTTTTTCAGGGAAACAGGGTGTCTGTCTGTCTGTCTGTGTCTATCTATCTTCTACTATCATCTCTCTCTCTCTCTCTCTCTCTCTCTCTCTATATATATATATATATATATATTATATATATATCTTTATATAATTCTATCTTTATCATATCTATCTATCTATCTATATATCATCTATCTATCTATCTATCTATCTATCATCTACTATCTTCTATCTATCAACTTCTATCTATCTATATATCTATCTATCTATCTATCTATCTATCTATCTTCTATCTATATATCTATCTATCTATCTTCTCTATCTTCTATCTATCTATCTATCTATCTACTTTATCTATCAACTATATCATCTATATATCATCTATCTATCTATATATCTATCTATCTTCTATCTATCTATCTTCTATCTATCTCTATATCTACTATCTATCTATCATCTATCTATCTATCTATCTATCTATCTTCTATCTATCAACTTCTATCTATCTATATCTATCTATCTATCTATGTATCTATCTCTATCTATCTATCTATCTATCTATCTATCTATCTATCTATCTATCTATCTATCTATCTATCTCTATATCATCTATCTATCTATCTCTATATCATCTATCTCTATCTATCTATCTATCTATCTATCTATCTATCTATCTATCTATCTATCTATCTATCTATCTATCTATCTAATCTATCTATATCTATCTATCTATATATCTATCTATCTATCTATACTATCTTCTATCTATCAACTTCTATCTATATATATCATCTATCTATATCTATCTCATCTCTATCTATCTATCTATCTATCTATCTTCTATCTATCTATCGTCTAGCTATCTAGCTATCTAGGTAGCTAGCTAGCTAGCTATGTATCATTTATGTATCATTTATCTATGTGTTTGTGTGTCTGTCCTAGTTTGGGTAATGAAAATCTGCAAGAAAACAACCCAGCTGAAAGAACACCAAGGACCCCTCCCTAACGTGGAGAATTGCTCTTATCCTTACACTGTGGTGGGAAGGGGAGAATATGGCCAGGATTCTCCAAATGGCGACTTGCTACCTAATTCCCTATTGCCACCTGCTCTTTGCTTCGTTCAAGACTTGTTTACTTGTTGATTGCAAATTGGGAGAAAGCAGGCAAATCCGCACTTAGGCGTCTCTGGTTGTAGCTTGCTTTGCATAAATACTGTTCCCCCCCCACCGCCCCAGATACCTCCTTAATGTTATATTCATGGAGAATAGACCTGCCATTATGATACAGGAAAGATAAGAGATAAAAAAAAAAAGGGTATATTTTAGCAGAAGATAAGCTTCTCAGAGGCAAACCATGGCAAGACGTTGGCCTCCCACTTTGTCACCAACAAATATTGCATTAAGATGCTGAGAGGGTTGGAGGAAGTCCAAAGTGTTTATCCAAAGAATGTATTTGCGGGACATCAATAGTTTATTGCTTTCTGTCCAAAATCAAAAGGGCTACTAGAGACGCAAATGGAAGTGCAAAGTAAATGATTAATGAAGGGGTTCTCACCACCCATGTGGCTTAGCCGGAGCATGAAAGAAGTGTGAGTCTGCTGGAAACTGTGCAAAACATTCAAATGTGAAATCTTTTCATTTTGAAATGGACCCTTCTAGGGGGAAAAAAATGTCCAGAGTTTTTGAAGGCAAGATAGCAACTTGGGATTTGCAAAGCCAAGTCACATTTGGTGCAAGGGAGTTGGCACATAAGAAACCCAACTGCAATGTGCAAGATAATCAGAATTGGCAAAAAAGAAAAAGAAAGAAATTTAAAAAGAAAGAATATCAGTATGTACTGGAAGGAAAAGTCAAGAGATTGGAAAAAGAAGGGAGAGGAAGGAAAGGGAAAAGGAAAAAAGGAAAAAAGAAAAAAAGGGAAGGAAATAGAGAAAGGAGAGGAGGGGAGGGGAAGGGAGGGGAGAGGGGAGGGGAGGAATAAGACAAAATCTGCATCAAATGGAAGTTCAGTTCTTAGCTATAGAATTCTTAAAAATAGCTATTATGATGAGTTTGGACACCTGGAAGAGAAGCTTCAAATATTCCATCTTCTGTTGCTGGGCACGAGGACAAAAGATATCTTGGAATATAGGAATTCCACATATTGACATGCTGAACCTTGGCTCATTCTCACATCACTCAGATTTTGCTACCTATCCTGTTCTGCCTCTCTTACAGTTCTTGGAGAGTTCTATGAGTATCCACCCTGACTGATGTTCGGGACAAGGGACTTTTCCTGGTCAATCTCTTTAGACAGAGTGATCCTTTTCTGTAAGGGTTAACTAATGTTGGCTGTATTTCATTGGTCAGTGAAAGTCCCAGGTTTCAGCTACTAAGTTTCCCTAGTTTTCTTCTCTGATCTCCTTTGAAGATCAGGTACAGAATTTATAGAGAGAGGGGGGAGAAAGAGACAGACTGAGGGAGAGGCAGAGAAACAGAGACAGAGAGAGAGAGAGACAGAGCAGAGCAGAGACAGAGACAGAGACAGAGAGACAGAAAAAGACAGAGGGAGAGAGACAGAGAGACAGACAGTGAGAGAGACAAAGACAGAGATAGACAGACAAACAGAGAGAGGGAAGAGAGAGAGAGAGACAGAGCGAGAGACAGAGAGACAGACAGTGAGAGAGACAAAGACAGAGATAGACAGACAAACAGAGAGAGGGAAAGAGAGAGAGAGAGAGCAAGAGAGACAGAGACAGACAGAGACAGAGAGACGAGGGAGGACAGAGAGACAGACATAAACACACACACAGAGAGAATGATTGAGAGAAGAGAGGAAAGAGAAAGAAAGAGAAGAGAGAGAGAGAAACAGTGAGAGAAGACATACAGACAGAGATAGACAGACAAACAGAGGAGAGAGGAGAGAGGAGGAGAGAGAGAAAGAGAGACAGAGGAACAGACACAGACCAAGACAGAGACACAGAGAGACAGAGGGGAGGACAGAGAGGAGACAGACAGACAGACAGACAGACAGACAGCACACAGAATGATTGATGAGAGAGAGAGAGATGATTGAATGAGCGAGAGAGAGGAGAATGATTGAAGGAGAGAGAGAGAAAAATGATTGAAGAGGAGAGAGAGAGAGAAATGATTGAATGAGAAAGAGAAAGATGAAGAGAGAAGAAGAGATGAGGAGATGAGAGAGAGAGAGAGAGAAGAGGAGAAGAGAGAGAAGAGAGAAGAGAGGAGAGAGAGACAGAGGGAGTGACAGAGAGAGACAGAGACAGAGATACGCACACACACAGAGAATGATTGAAAGAAAAAAAGAAAGAGAGAGAGAGAGAGAGAGAGAGAGAGAGAGAACAGCAGGAGGGAATGGTTGACCCAGAACTGGATTTGATCTGCATTCCGGTCTCATCCCAGCACTTAGCTTGCCTTGCGGATTCTGTGGTGCAGAAGATAGCAACCTCACAACAGGACTCATCCAGTCTAATGCTGCTGATTTCTCCAAGCTTTTATCTCCCTCTTCTCCTCCCTCCTCCATAGAGACACACACCCTAACCTTGCCAACACTCTCTCCACTTTCCCTCTCGGCTGCCTGGGGATTCTTTTCACCTGAGAATACTTAATATTCTCCTAGTCCATGAGGCCAGGCAGCTTGTTAGCTCAACCACGCCTCGATCTAGAACTCGAGACAAATTGCCCTTTTGTTATGGATGGCGAGTCTCTAATCATTTCATTACACGTCTTCTCTCTTTTCCCCACCTTCTAACCTCCATGGGGTGTTTAACTTGCATGGAAAACCAGGATGGAGCCAGAGATGGATTGACCAATCAGGAGGACTGCTTAACAGCCAAGGTGGAAAACAAACCATACAAATCTTAAAGGTAAAGTAAAGATTCCCCTCGCACATATATGCTAGTTGTTCCCGACTCTAGGGGGTGGGCTCATCTCCGTTTCAAAGCCGAAGAGCCATCGCTGTCGAAAGATGTCTCTGTGGTCATGTGGCCAGAATGACTAAATGCCAAAGGCGCATGGAACAATGTTCCCTCACCACCAAAGGTGGTTCCTATTTTTCTACTTCTATTTTTACGCGTTTTCAAACTGCTAGGTTGGCAGAAGCTGGGACAAGTAATGGGAGCTCCCTCCATTACGCAACGCTAGGGACTCCAAACTGCTGACCTTCTGATTGACAAGCTCAGCATCTTAGCCACTGGGGCACCGCATCCCTCTATACAAATCTAAATAGCATTTCAAATGATGCTTGTTTGTTCCTTGGATCCCCTTTGCCTGGAGGTATCTGGTTGAGTGAAACCAAAGTTTTGAATGATGCTCAATAAAGTCCCAAAGGTGCTTTTTTCAAGAGGCAACTGGACTTCCTGGTTTTCCTTTGAAGACATTTCCTTCTCATCCAAGATGTTTCTTCAACTCTGAATGGATGGGGGAATGGAAGGATTTATACTCTTTGGAGATGGCTGGACATTTGCATTCTTCTAGCGAGTTGTTAAGGTCACCTGGAGGTTTATCTCTGTCCTCAGGGTCACCTGAGTGGTGCAAATTGATGGGGAGCCTTCTTGGAGCTGTTGAAAGGACTGTGTTGTCGATTGGAGAGATGATCTTGTATCCCTCCCCCTCTGTTGAAATAGGGCTGTTCAGTTTTGACGTAGATGGCCTCTTGGACACCTCTTTGAAACCAGCAATCCTCTCTGTCCAAAATGTGGACTTTGTTGTCTTCAAAAGTGTGGCCTGTGACTTTTAAATGCAGATGGACTGCTGAATCTAGTCCTGAAGTGTTTGTTCTCCTGTGTGTTGTGCCATGTGTTTATGAAGTGGTTGTTTTGTTTCCCCAATGCACATGGATCACTGCATTGTACTGCGTTTACCAGGTTGTTCTGTGTGTTTTATCCTTGGGGTGGAAACGTCTTCCAAGAAAAACTAGAAAGTCCAGTTGCCTCTGGAAAAAAAGCACCTTTGGGGCAGCCATGACCTGGATGACTGAGAATCTTCATAGATGCTCAAAAGAGTAACAATAGTTGTCATGGTCCCTGAGGGGGGAAAATGCTAGTGTGATGCTAAAAGAACCCCTCAGTACACAAGTGAACTGCATTCAGTACCAAACCTATGAGATGCCCTTCCCAACATATGAACTCTTTAACATACAACTGTAAGACCACAGCCAAGGGGGAATGGTGGCCCAGCGGTTAAGATGCTGGGCTTGTCAACGGAAAGGTTGGCAATTCGAGAGCCAAATACCACATGAATGGAGGCAACACCCATTCTCGACTCACCTCCTGCTTCTTCTTTTTTTTAAAAAAAAGATAACATTCACAGCAAGCTGGGTTGATCCTAAGTAGGAATAGGGGGAGGAATCAGATCATAACCCAGGACTATAAACTATAATTGTGCTTTTGTGCAGGGCTGCCAAAGTTCAATACACTGAACTTGTTTGCATGCTCATAAATTTATGTTGTGTCTTATTGGGTTGCTACAGGTGATCCAGGTTTTGACCACAACACTAAGTGATATCTTCTTCTCCGGTAACATTGCATTGCTAGCTAGGGCATACAAAACCTTCGCCAGGCCGATTCTTGAATACCACTCGTCTGCCGGAACCCACACTGCTATATCGGACATTAACACAATTGAGCCGGTCCATAGTATTTCATGAGAAGAGTTCTCCACTCCTCTATTCACAGTAGAATTCCCTATGCCACCAGGCTTGAAATTTTGGGCTTGGACAATCTGGAACTGCGCTGCCTGCGTTCCAATCTAAGCATAGTACACAAATTGTCTGCTACAATGTCTTGCCTGTCAATGACTCTTCAGCTTCAACCTCAATAATATACGGGCAAAACATAGATACAAACTCAAGGTCAACCGCTCCAAACTCGAAAAATAGACCTCAGCAACAGAGTGGTCAACACCTGGAATGCTCAACCTGACTCCGTTGTTGCATCCTCAAACCTCCATAGCTTCAACCTTGAACTGTCTACCGTGAACCTCACCCCATTCCTAAGAGGTCCGTAAAGGGGGCATGCATAAGCGCACCAGCGTGCCTTCCATCCCTGTCTCACTGTCCCCATTTATCTGTATTTACTTCCTTTGTTCATGTTGACATTCATACCTATACTTATTATCTTGTACATGTTTGACAAACAAACAAACAATAAATATATTCCACGCAAACTGGAAATCTGTTCCCAAATTGCACACTAGAGCTGATAGGGCAACACCTTAGAAATGGCTCTGTGTGCCACCTGAAGCATGTCTGCCATAGGTTCACCATCACAGGTGTAGGGTTTCCAGGAGACTAGATGGACTACAAAGTCCCTTCCAACTCCGTTAATCTGTCTACCTGTCTTTTAATTTCCTTTGTACCTGATTCAGAAAGAATCTTGAAATCATACTGATTTTCTTAGCTGAACCCCAAACAAATGCAGTGGATAGGACTGCCTCAGACTCAGAAGGATTCAATCTGATCAACTTTCGCAGATGAGCAAAAAAACACTTTTTTTTTCTAGGCTCCTCAATTTGGATTTGATGGATTTGGGACTGCAGTTGCCAAGTCAGATTGATTCAACTTCAACTGAAATTTCTTTCAGAAGTTCGAACTGCATCAGGGATGGATTCTATTCCCTCCAGTAACGTAGCCTCGAGAGGAAGGAAGGAAGGGAAACTGTCAGGACAGCGCTAGGCAGATTGAACACAGTGAAAATATTTCACTCCTGACAGCAATTTCTGAAAAATACATGATTCTGACATTGCAAAGCATGGTAAACAACTTCAGCATGGTGTAAATAACTTCAGTTACAATTGGCAGAGTGCCCGTTTGAAATCCGGGATGCTGCATCCAGTTTTGGTCAGCACGGCATAAAAAAGATGTTACGACTCTGGAAAGAGTGCAGAGAAGAGCAACCAGGATGATCAAGGGCAGGGGTGGGCTTCAAAATTTTTAGCAAGAGGTTCTCTGCCTGGTTGCTGGGTGGGCATGGCCATGGTGGGCGTGGCCTAGTTGGCCTCTTGTACCATGGTGGGGGGCATTTTGCCCTCCCCAGGCTCCTGAGGCTTTCCTCGAGCCTCCAGGAGGGCGAAAATGCCTCCCCAGGGCCATTTCCCAGCTTTCCTGAACTTCCAGTAGGCCTGTTTTTTGCCCTCCCCGAGCCTCCACATGCACTTACCTGCATTCAAAATGGGCCATAGGGGACTCCTGGGAGGGATGGGCATGGCCAGCCAGCAGTGGGATTTGGGGATTCCCCAAACTGCACAGAATCTTAGCTAGAGGTCTCCTGAACTCCTGTAAACCCCATTATTGATCAAGTGCTAGGGACTAAAGCATATGAAGAATGGTTTCAGAAATTAGGTATGTGTAGTTTAGAGAAAAGAAGGACTAAGGGTGACATTAATAGCAGGATTCCAAGATTTGATGAACTACCACCAAGAAAGGGGGGGGGGGGTCAACCTATTCTCCAAAGCACCTGAAGACAGGACAAGAAGCAATGGATGGAAACTATCGTAACCAAGGAGAGAAAGCTACCTAGTATTAAGGAGAAACTTTCCAACAGTTAAAAAAATCAACCAGTGGAATTGCTTGCTATCAGAAGTTGCTTTATCACTGGAAGCTTTTGAGAAAGGAGTGAACAGCAACTTGTTTGGAATGGTATAGGTGTTTTGGCCCACTAGAGGCCAGCAGAGCTGACAGCAGAGACGGACAATGAGGAGGTTGGGGAGAAGCATGGGCCCGTCCTGGAGTCTGGGGAAGGCTCAAATAAGGGCTCTGCGTCAGAGGCAGAGACGGAGCCGAGGCTCTCTGGCAGTGAGCAGGTCCCTACGAAGCCAAACAGCAGTGAGGCAGAGGAACAGCTGCAGCCTGTCCCCAGTGTGCGCATGAACAGAGCTGCCAGAAGAAAAGAACAATTCAGAAATCAGGGTCAACTTGGGAGTAAAGTCACAGGTGGAAGGTGATTGGCCTCTCCCATAGGAAATAAAAGATGAGTGAGCTTTTGCAGGAAACGGCATGTTTGTTTGTTTATTAGATTCGTTTCAGGAGTGTGAAGATCTGTCCATAAATCTCAGAGACTCTGTGCCCAGCCTTTCCTTGTATTTGTATTTGTATTTATTTGTCTTGTATGCCGCCCACTCCCGAAGGACTCCGGGCGGCTCACAATAGACAAGGGAAGGGGAAAACTGGACAAAGACAACACTTTAAAACAAAAACCGCACAGCACCTCATTTGGAAAATATTTACATGGCAGCTTTCCAAGGTAGATAAGGTCTGTAATCATAAATATTCCTTTGAAAGACTGTTTGCCAGGTCTCACTGAATGTGAATGAGATGAATTCACATTCATTTAATAAAAGTGTTTTTTGGGGGTGAACAAGGACTCTGCCTCGTGCTTTTGGGGAAGCCTAGGTCAGAACAATAGGATCTCCTGCTTGCGCAAGGGTTGGCCTAGAAGACCTCCAAGGTCTCTTCCAATTCTATTATTCTGTAAATCCTTATTCTTCCCCATCTTCCATTAAGGAATCTACTCCTTGTGTCTGCCCACTTTCTCGCTATTTTTCTTCCCACCCTGCTCCTTGCTAAAGGCTTCAGGGTTAGAAAGTTATCAGCTCTTTCAGCCAAGTGAAACTCCAAATATGTTTCAAGGTTGTTGTTGTTTTTTTTTAAGGAGGGTTAAACTACACATTACGTGTACTTTGGTGATTGCATGGGAGTTTTTTAAAAAAGACCCCTTGGGAAAAAGCAATAACACAATTACACACAACATGTAGTTTGGCCCACAAGAGACTTATGTGAATTATTTGTCTGCCAGAGGAAGTGGTTTCTTTGTTGTTCCTACAGCAACAGTTAAGCTGTGGCTTTCACAGCCACATACACACACAAAAAAAACCCGGCTTGCCAGAGTGACCAGGGAGAATTTGTTTTCTCCCAGTGAATGCAACTGTTTAGATGACAGACTGCAAATGCCTCAATTTCACACGTCTTCAAGCACTTAATTTATCTCAGAGGTGATACTTAAAACAGCAGGATTGGCATCTCATCAATGACAAACTGCCTTTGCCAGAAAGTGCCTCTCCTTACAGAACACCAACCAGACAGGGAGCTGGCAGCCATACCAGCTGGCCATGCTTGGCCCCCACTTTCCACCCTACCCCAAATGGAAAAAAAATAGGAGGTGAGAAGTTCACGGTTTTCAGCGGAGCTGATCAGCCATCTTTGCTAATGTGACAAAATGGCTCCCTTCTCCCAGGCTGGCCCATGAATTTTTAAAAAACTGGGAAGCAGTTGAAGTGGTAATGCTCTTTTAGATGGCATGTAGAGAGGGGTAAAGGCTAGGAAAATGGTCTTCATTAGTTCAGGATCAACAGCTGCTCCAGCTCAGGATATTGTCCCCAAAAGTGATGTGTAAAAAAAGAGAGAGAGAAAAGCTGTTGGGCAAAAAAACAAATTGTTTATCTCATGTAGGTAGCAGTATTCCAATATCTCAGGGGCTGCCTATTCTCCTATGAACCTGAAGGCAGGACAAGAAGCAATGGGTGGAAACTAATCAAGGAGCGGACCAAACTAGGAGAAATTTCCTGACAGCTAGAACAATTAATCAGTGGAATGACTATAACTTTGTGGCTTGTATCTTTACGGTTTATATTGTTTTATTTAGTTTCCTAGTATGATTCATGTTGTTTGCTTATTTAGTATCCTATGCCTATCACTAAGTGTTGTATCTTATGATTTATGATGAATATATTTTATGATGACTATGATCACAATTTATCACTTATAGCTTTTATGTACAATGAGAGCTTATGCACCGAAGACAAATTCCTTATGTGTCCAATCACACTTGGCCAATAAGAATTCTATTCCTATTCTATTCCATTTTCCATATTCCATTCTCTATTTATTCCACATTCTATTCTATTCTATATTCCATTCTCTATTCTATACTATTCTATTCTATTCTATTCTTTCTTCCGTTCTTCCATTTCATTCTATTCTATTCTTTCTTCCATTCTTTCATTCTATTCTATTCTATTCTATTCTATTATTTCTTTCATTCTTCCATTCCATTCTTTCATTCTATTCTATTCTATTCTATTCTTTCTTCCATTCCATTCTTTCATTCTATTCTATTCTATTCTATTCTATTCTATTCTTTCTTCCATTCTTCCATTTCATTTTATTCTATTCTATTCTTTCTTCCAGTCTTTCATTTCATTTCATTCTATTCCATTCTATTCTTTCTTATAGTCTTTCATTTCATTCTATTCTATTCTATTTTCTATTCTATTCTATTCTATTTTCTATTCTATTCTATTTTCTATTCTAATCTATTTTCTATTCTATTCTATTTTCTATTCTATTCCATTCTATTCCATTCCATTCTATTCTTTCTTCCATTCTTTCATTCTATTCTGTTCTGTTCTATTCTCCAGGAGTTGTGGGTGCTCCATCACTGGAAACGTTTAAGAAGAGATTGGACAACATTGGTTTGAAATGGTATCGGGTCTCCTGCTTGAGGGTTAGAGTAGAAGACCTCCAAGGTTCCTTCCAACTTTGTTATTCTGTTTCTTATGTATGCCACATCACTGTGAGAGTATTGCAATTCTGTCAGATCAGAAGGCATATGATTTTGACATTTTGAGACCACAGCAGGCTTCAATTAGATCTTATAAGGCTTGGCAATCTCCCGAGCTTGCCTTGATTTCTGTAAAGCAAATCAAAATAAACAAAGAAATGGGGTCACTGAAGCTTTTTCGAGGTTCAGAAGCACAGTATGTTGCTAGCTCTGATTTGCCAAATCATCTGTTTGTACCTTTAGATTAGAAGGTTGGAAAAAATGGATAATTTCCGAACTGGGTCAATGTTACATCAGTTATTTCATAAATCTGTGACCTCCCATTTTCAGTTTGACCCTGATCTTTCTTTTCTTAAAAAGTATACATCTCTGCCTTACTGAAAGCTATACTTTTGAGTGTATGTTTTCTATAAATTACAGGTATAAATGTAATTTTATTGTAGAATAATGCCTGCCAACTAGGTCTTGGATTGTTGGGAGGAAAAAAAAAACTTTAGCAAGACAGGATGGTGCAAAAAGTATTATTAAAAACAAATGCTGCATTCAGCTTTACAGCTTAATCCGGCAATGCAGTAACATTGTATTGCTAACTGGGGCATACAAAACTTTTGCCAGACCAATCCTTGAATACAGCTCATCTGCCTGGAATCCACACTGTATATCAGACAGTAATTCAATTGAGTGAATCTAGAGTTATTTCACGATAAGACTACTCTACCCCTCTGCTGACAATAGAACACCTTATGCCACTAGGCTTGAAATTTTGGGCATGGACAACCTCAAACTACGCCAACTAAGGTCTGACCTAAGCATAGTACACAAAATTGTCTGCTACAGTGTCCTACCTGTCAATGACTACTACTTCAGCTTCAACCTCAATAATACACAGGCAAACAATAGGTGCAAACTCAAGGTAAACCACTCCAAACTTGATTGCAGAAAATACAATTTCAGCAACAGTGGTCAACGCCTGGAATGCTCTACCTGACTCCATTGTTACATCCTCAAACCCCCACAGCTTCAACCTTAAACTGTCTAGCATGGACCTCACCCCATTCCTAAGAAGCCCGTAAAGGTGGTGTGCCTAAGCGCACCAGCGTGCCTACCGTCCCTGTCCTACTGTCCCCATTTATTCGTACTCATTTCCTTTGTTCATGTCCATGTACCTATTATCTTGTACATGTTTGGCAAACTAAATAAATAAAATAAATAAATCCCAGCACAGACAGTTCTTCACAATCATTTACAATGATCGAATTCTTTGCACATTCTTTCCTTCAAGTGATGTTCTTATCTTTCTGTGTAGGAATGGTCCATGGGATTCAGTCTGCAGGAAACGGAGACATACACCCAAATTCCATGCCAGGTGCAAAGGATTCCTTGTGAGACAACCCATTAAACATGAGCCAACAGTGTGTGGCGGCAGCCGAAAAAGCCCATGCAATCCTAAATTGCATTAACAGAGGGATACAAACAAGATCAAGTGAGGCAATTATATGACTCTGTAAGGCCTTAGTAAGACCACACCTTGAATATTGCATTCAGTTTGGTTACCATGATGTAAAAAGATGTTGAGACTCTAAAAAGCGTGCAGAGAAGAGCAACAAAGATGATTAGGGGAATGGAGACTAAAACATAAGAAGAACGGTTACAGGAACTGGGCGTGGCTAGTCTAGTGAAGAGAAGAACCAGGGGAGACATGATCGCAGTCTTCCAATATTTGAGGGGCTGCCACAGAGTGGAGGGGGTCAGGCTGTTTTCCAAATCACCCAGAGGCCAGACAAGGAATCATGGATGGAAAATGAGCAAGGAGAGATTCAACCGACAAATAAGGAGGAACTTTCTGACAGTGGGAACAATCAACCCATGGAACAGAAGTTGCCTTCAGAAGTTGTAGGAGCTTCATCACTTGAGACTTTCAGGAAGAGATTGGACTGCCATTTGTCAGAAATAGTATAGGGCAGGGGTGAAGTTCAGCAGGTTCTGACAGGTTGTGGAGAACCTGTAGCAGGAATTTTGAGTAGTTCGGAGAACCAGCAAATACTACCTCTGGCTGGCCCCAGAGTAGTGTGGGAATGGAGGTTTTGCAATCTCCTTCCCCCCTCCCCAAGTGGGGTGGGAGTAGAGATTTTTCAGTACCCTTTCCCTGCCACGCCCACCAAGCCATGGCCACAGAACCGGTAGTAAACAATTTTGAACTTTACCACTGATGTAGGGTCTCTGGCTTGGACTAGAAGTCCCTTCCAAATCTGTTAATCTGTTAGAGGTTTAGGATTTTGGTGAGTGACAGCCCTGTGCAAAAAAAAAAGGAAGGTCTGTTTTTTGGAAAGAGGGAAAGGCAACGTGATGGAGCTTGTGTCATCGCTATTGCATCCTGCTCAGTGGAGCTGAGTGTGTGACCCAGCACAAGGCTGTTCACAGGGCAGCCACGCCCGATAAAGAAAAGTGATTGCTCCTTTTAATTAACTGAGCTTCCATTGAAGAACAAACAAAGGCCACGCTTGCGTGCTGACAGCTGGCCTTCCTTCTGGGTCAGATAAGGCAGCAAGTCATTGTCTCCAAGACTCTAAGACTGGCCAGGAGACCATCCAAGAAGAGGAGGTGGAAGGGAATTCGCACTCAGCTTAAGCATGAGCTGCCACGGCTTGCTTTTCTGGGCAAGAGTAAAAACGCAGCCCTCCATTTGCTGCCCCGATTCAGTTTTGATATTAAAGGATCAAAAGAGAAAGACCTTTAGATTCGACTTCTATAAATCTAAACCCTCTGAGCATGCAAAGTAGAAGAACTTCAAAGGGGAGGTAGAGAGCATAAAGAATAATGTGGTTGTCTGAAGATACTATACCTGTTATCGTTTCCCATTTAATTTGCAGATGCTAGTACATGCTGTACTAACAGTGCAACGTAGAAATTTTCTCCTTTATACATAATGATAACAGTTTTCTAATACTTGAGGGCAGAGGTTGGGTTCTGACGGGTTCGGTTTAACCAGTAGTGGTTTACCGGCCTGGGTCGCCAGAACCGGCAGCAACCCAGGCCTACCACGCGTCCAAACTGGTTCCCCAGTTGGCGCAAAGCACTTATTAGTATTGATCCTAACTTTGCTTTCCCTTGCCACAGTCCTTCTATTTCTATTAGCACATCTGATTTTCTCCAGTTCTTTCTGTTCTGTTTTGCTGTCTCCATGTACTGCCATGTCTACTCTACGAACTGTTTTGTCTTTCTTATCAACAATCATGATTATTAGTAGAATATTATTATATATGCATGTTATGCACAGAAGGTTGACTCAAAAAAACCCACAGAAGTCTTGCCAGCTTTGGAGAATTGAGTAGGGTGTCACTGATAGCTTAATGAGATTAATCCTTCAACAGAAGATTCCCACTGCAAATGTATACAAGACCTTCTAAGTATGTCAACGTACCAATAAAGGAGAATATTTGTAGCTCAGGTTTGAGATGAGGGGATCATCTCTGATCTTGCTTGTTGTTGTTGTTTTTTTGGTAGACATTTCATTAGCCAAACTAGGCAACATAATCCATGCTAGAAGGAAATGGGGATTGTGGAGTGGAGAAAGAGGGGGAGGGGAGGAAGAGGAGGGGGAAGGAGATGAAAAGGAGGAGAAGGAGGAGGAGTTTATGGAGAGGAAGAGGAGGAGGGGGACTGTGGGGTCCCTGGTGCTCTCTGACCTTACTTGTTTTCTTGCGGACATTTCATTACCCAACTAGGTAACATCATCAATGCTAGTAAGGAGTGCAGTTTGCTGTCAATTTTTTTTTTATTCTGGTATCCTACCTGTTTTGTTGGTGGAGGTGGTATTAGAGATACCTCTAATAATATTAAAGATGCGCTGTTTACTGTTGGATCTTTGTGCCAACTTTTCATGTTGTCACAAAGAGCCAGCAGTAAACAGTAAATAGCATTGATGGTGTTACCTAGTTGGATAATGAAACATCTGCAAGAAAACAAGCAAGCTCAAGGAGCACCAAGGACCCACCCCAGTTCCCCTCCTCCTCTTCATGAACCCCACTCCTTACTAGCACTGCCAAGGTGGCGCAGTGGTTAGGGTGCAGTACTGCAGGCCACTTCAGCTGACTGTTATCTGCAGTTCAGCGGGTCTAATCTCACCGGCTCAAGGTTGACTCAGCCTTCCATCCTTCCGAGGTGGGTAAAATGAGGACCCGGATTGTTGTTGGGGGCAATATGCTGACTCTGTAAACCGCTTAGAGAGGGCTGAAAGCCCTATGAAGCGGTATATAAGTCTAACTGCTATTGCTATTGCTATTGATGCTACCTAGTTGGGTAATGAAACATCTGCAAGAAAACAAGCAAGCTCAGAGAGCACCAAAGATGCCTCATGTGAACAAGGTTTACCTTGAGGTAAGATGGGAGGCCTATAAATTTTGTAAATAAATAAATTGAAAATGTTTTAAAATTTCTTTTTCCTTTTATTTGGACACCTTGTTATTTTCTCCGTCTCTGATGCTGTCCAGAGCAAAGAAACAACAGGCCTTCAATCTGGACCATGAAAAGAACAATTGCTGATATATTTTACTTTGTTGTCTTCTTTCCAGCATTCCCCCCTCCTTTTTTTCTTTTTTCTTATTTAAAAAAAAAGAATCATCACTTGTCACTTTGCCATTTCAACATGTCACACCAAAGCTCTATCCCCATTAGGTGAAAATTGGATTTTGTTAATGAAGGAAAAAAGGAAATCAATTAACTTTATCAGTATATAGGAGAGTTATTTGCAAAGCCAGAAAAAAGAAACCTCATTTTTTTCCTCCTTTCTCTCTCTTTTCCCATTTCTTTCGTTGGTAAGAGCAATTTGCACACTTGGGCACACGTGTCCAAGCACAGGCAGACGGGGAAGGAATATGGGTTGCACAGACAGAGGCTGCTTGGGGAAGAGAGTTTTAAAAGGATGATGCCCCTGAAGATTTTGTTAGCCAAGGAGGATGTACCCTGTTTCCCCCAAAATAAGACCTCCCGGATAATAAGCCCAATCGGACTTTTGAGAGCATGCATTAAATAAGCCACCCCCCAAAAATAAGCCCTCCCAGAAAATATTGCAGCACAGCAGCAGCCATGAGGTGACTATGCTCACCACCTCCTCTACCTCAAAAATAATAAGACCTCCCTGAAAATAAGGCCAAGCGTTTATTTCAGGGGTCAAAAGAAAATCAGACCCTGTCTTATTTTGGGGAAAATGCGGTATTCAGATCCACAAAGGAGGCATCATGCAAAACAAAAGGACACAATTAGCATTCTTCTCCCTAAGCAACAGCCATGCAAAAGATTGGAATGTGTGAGACTAAAGGAGAACCATGGCATTGAATGGCAGCCAATTGTATTTATTAAGAAAAAACAGAAAGAGAGGGGGGGGGAAGACTTAAGGGTACAGCTTGTCCTAAATTGGTTTGCTTTTGGTTTTATTTCTTGGTGGCCTGTTTTTCGTCTTCTTCTTCTTCCCAATCTCCTGTTGGATGAAATGTCCATTTGGGTTCAGTACCAAGTGGAGAGAAAGACATTGAAAACATGGAAGCTGATTGGAAAGAGAGTTTATTGACAAACCACATGGGTTTGAAGCAGAGGTTAAATGCTACCAGTTCATCCCACCGATAGTAAAAAAAATGCTACTAGTTCGGACAAACTGGTATTTCTGACAATCAGCTATGCTACATGAGTTATATTAGCTAGAGAGCAGGATTTCCTGCTTTCCAGCTAATCTAAATCACATGGCACAGCGGATTCCCCCACATCACTGTTCTGCTTACCTTTCAGGTATGCTGGGTAGCAGGTTCCACCCACCCACCTGGACATTATTATGTCCATTTTTGATGCTCTGTGCATGCGTGGAGGTGGCGCATGCGAGCAGAGTGAGCGTGCGAGCACTCACATTTGCAAACCAGTAGCGAAGGTAAGTAGATTTCACCCTTGCGCAGCTGAACACATGGAGTTGAGAGTGAGGGTTATATATACCCTTTCTTGGGCCTTGCCCTTGAGCTTCCTGTTCCTGGGCAAGAAATGTATTCTATTGGCTGTAGTCAGACTCCCATGGGGCCATGTGGGGTCATGTTTGTCTGAATCAAGTTTGGTTGAACCTTGGGCTGATGTAATGTTCCCAGGTGATTTCACAATGCGGTGAGGCCTGCTGCTAGATACTCCTGTAATGTCCTAGTGGTTGTGTCTTAATCCCATCACCTGGAGTTGAAGGTCTTTTGTTTTATAGATAGGTTGGCCCAGTCCTTCTCAATGGCCACCAAATACTGTATCTACTGAAGCTCTGAGCTTCTGTCCCCCTTAAGATTTCTCTTTCTCTTTTAGGGGAAATATAATATTCTGCCTTTTTAATAGTTCCTAAAATATTTCATTCTTCTAGGAGAGAGATGGGTGCTAACTTTCTACACTCCCTTGCTGGGTATTTCATATGTCCAACAGTGCAACTTGGAATCTAATCATGTGGCATAAATAAACCAGTCCACAAATGTTATCCTCCAAAGCTTTCAGGCTGATCCTTTTTATGTTATGCTCATGATAGAGAAACTAACTCATCATTTAGAAGGCACTAAGCATCAAAAATTGAGTTTTCATGTTTTGCAATTGGTCCAAAGCTCCAAGCCAGCTGAGGCTGAAAGGTTAATATGGAATGCAGTTCATTTTCTAGGTTTCCCAGCCTGATTTTTTTTTTATTTTCTTCCTAGTTG
The DNA here is from genome assembly GCF_009769535.1 of Thamnophis elegans. Lineage (NCBI taxonomy): Eukaryota > Metazoa > Chordata > Lepidosauria > Squamata > Natricidae > Thamnophis > Thamnophis elegans. The sequence goes on from NC_045553.1 coordinate 42,955,607, forward strand.
TGATCATTTTCCGTTTCTAGAAGCAACACACCTACCAACGGGCCTTGAATACCTGATGATGCTACCTAGTTAGGTAATGAAATGTCTGCAAGAAAATCACCAAGAAAACCATTAAGCTCAGAGAGCAACCAAGGACCCCACAGAAAACCACTTGTTTGGGGATGAAGACTCTGGTCAATGTCTTGAATGCTGCATTAACAAAGTGATAGAGTTGGAGGGTACCTTGTAGGTCATCTAGTCCAACCCCCCATCCAAGTAGAAGACCCTACACCATTTCTGACAGATGGCAGTCCAGTCTCTTCTTGAAAGCCTCCAGTGATGAAGCTCCCACAAGTTCTGAAGGCAACTTATGTTCCATGGGTTGATTGCCCTCACTGTCAGAAAATTCCTCGTTATTTCTAGGTTGAATCTCATCACCTTTATTTTTCAAGGTGACATGGACAGGATTCTAACCTTTATTCCCTGAATGTGTTCTATGCTGGCTGGGGAATTCTGGGAGTTAAGTCCCCAAGTCTTAAGGTTCCCAAAGTTGGACACTCCCAATCGACACCATTTTAGAAAGTGCTATCTGGCACATACGATCTACATGCAAGTGAAGTGAACATACCCATGCTTGTTTAATTTAGCATGCTAGTCTCTATGAAAAAAAAATGAACTTCTCGTATACCATCTATCGCCCATTAGATTGCCCAATTTCTAAATGCCCACATTGATGTGGGAATTGAAGAACAAAGAAGAATCAGAATATTTTAAGATTTGGGATAAATTTTATCGATGGTTCAAACAAAAAAAGGAGAGACCCAAAATAACCAATGATTAAGATCTATAGAATGGAGATTAGAATTATGTATGAAATTATAACAGTGAAAATGTATAAGACAAGAACAAAGTAACATGGATAGACGTATGATATTTTTATATTTGTAAATACTGAATAGACCAATTGTAAATAAGCATGGTGGTTATGATATTTAACTTGATATTTTAGTGTTCTGACCCCCCCCCCCTTGTTCCACACCAAAGCACACTCCGAGCCAGAGATAAATTATGGCATTTAATTAACAGACAGACAGGTCCTTGGTAGCAAACCGGCACAGACAAGCTTGGGCAGCAATAAACACAGATAAGGCTTGGCAGCAATCCAGCCTGCCAAGCTCATACAATGTTCTCCGACATTTGATCGTGTGTTGACTTCTGCAAAGAGGGACGTGTGCACAAGGAGTCTTTTTATAGTCTGGAGAGGAGCCTAATGACCACCAGCTGAGTGCAATCATTTCCTGTAACTGCGCAACTGTTCCTGACGCCTATTAGCTCTTCGGTGCCGTGCATCCAGGAACAACTCACTACTGTCGTCTGGCTCACTCTCCCTTGGCTCCTCCCCACTGGTCCAAGGCTCAGGTGCCTCCTGGTGGCCAACCAGCCTCCCTGCGTCCTGCTCGGAGTCGGAACCCTGTCCAGGGTCCTCCACATCCTCCAGAGTCGACTCATAGGATCCCTCGCTGTCGGAGTCTGGTGGCAGCTCCAACGGCTCCTGCTGGGCCACAACATATTAGTAGGAATGGCAAAGACATTGCCAGGATGGTTACACTGTGTCCAATGTTTTAATGTTTGTTTAATTAAAAAAACTTTTTAAAAACATTTTAAAAAAAGAAATTGATCACATTCCACTCTCAGTGTTCAAGTTTCTGGTTTTTCTCCAAGCCTTTTCATCCTTAAGCATCTCTTCACAGTGGCTGAGCCCAAGAAGCTCGTTAAAAAGAAAAGAAAATAAATAAGTGTTATTCCACTGTTTTTCTTCTTCAAGAATTAAAGGGGGAGGGATTGATCTGCTAAGGCACTTATCTGAAGCCCTTCTAGTCTCGTTAATGAGGGGGGAAAACAAAGTTGACCATGAGCAGCATCTTCATAACTTCCTTGGAACGCGGTGTCCATTTTCCTTCACTCCTCTTTCCACTGATCTTTCTAAACCCACCACACGATCCAGCTATTGAACAATTGCTTATATTTCACAGCAAGGCACCAGTAATACACCAGAGGAGATCCCTGGAGGTGGGCCAACTTGAAGTTGACTTCTAAAGGGTTTCAATTATTTACATCTTCTCTTCCTTCAGCTTCTATTCCTGTAAACAGCGTCCTCCCTCTTTCCCCTCCTCTTCCCTGCCCTCAACTCTTGGGTTGCCCCTAAAGAAAACCCATTAGGTCATGTATGGATTGCTTCTTTCTCACCTCTAAAGTGATGCAGTGAAAAACTGTCAAAGCACCAGAGACTCTTCGTTTTTCCTCTCCCGGGTGACACTTCCTGGCAATTTTGACAGCAAGGTCTGGAAAACTTTGAGCGGTTTACTGCAAATGTTTTGGCAGGGAGATCCTCAGCTGCCACTCCAAAGGAAGAAGAAGAAAAAGAAGAAGACGGGTCCGTTCTCTTCAACATTTCACACATGAAACGGAGGTTCACTCGAGTTATTTTAACAGCCTCATTCTCACTTCGTTGCTTTTTACTGCCTCTGCTCGTTTCCCGATTTCCCACTTTGGTACAAAATACTGAACACGTTTGCTCATCACTCAGCTCCAGTTTCTGCTTCCCCACCCCACTCACAGCCACCAATTTAGCATCTCAAACGCTTGTGTGTGTGTGTGTGTTTTTTTTCCTGCGGGATAAATTCAGCACCGTCAACAGCATAAGTGAGAAAGAGACCTCTGACATTGACCCAGCCGTCTTATGTTGATGCACTGTGTTCAAGAGCTTTTGACTCAACGTAGCCTTTACCATTTGTGGTAATTGTTGTTGCATTTCACATGTAGTGTTTTTCGCTTGGCCCTGGTGAATTCAGGCATTCCCCAACATTTATTTCTCGTAGAAGTACAGTAAGTCCTTCCCTGCTCCTGCCCAAATAATTGTCAAAAGCAGAGGAGCACACCTGATTACACAAAAATGGCAACCTTTTTTATTTAATTGAAAATTTTGAAAAAAAAAACTTTTACAAATATTTACCTCCCTCCCCCTACCCTCCCCACCCACCCACCCCAACCCCTCCTCCCCCCGGCTTCCCAGAACCAATACAGGGTATAAATCTTTAACAAAGAAATTCTAAGATAAACTTTAACAAAAAGTTAGTATCATCTTTCATTGAGCTTTAACTCCTCTTTGCTAGGCTAACTCTAAACAGATTATATCATTCCTTGTTTCATCAGTCATAAACTATCTGGAATTTCTTAGTCCCATATTTATTTTGAGTATAGTCAATCCATCTTCTCCACTCCAGTTTATATCTCTCGTTTGAATGCTCCTTGAGATATGCTGATATTTTAGCCATCTCTGCTAGGTTTGTTACTTTTAATGTCCATTCTTGAATAGTAGACAAATCTTCCTTCTTCCAGTATTGCGCCACCAAAAGTCCAATTGGCAACCTTTGCTAAAAGGGCAGAATATTTCCCCTAAAAGGGAGGCAGAAACTCACCCACCCCCCATCTTTGTCAATAGGCCATTAAGGCCTGAGCCAGTCTATTCTACATAACAAAGATCTACCACCTTCAGGCAGAGCCGTAATAGGAATCCCAAAGCCCTTTCATTACATCTATTGTACATAAGAAAGATCTGCCACCTTCAGGAAGAGCCGTAATAGGACTCCCAAAGCCCTTTCATTACATCATCACCCAGTAAGAGTCAACCAAGCTTGGGGCTCAGGGCAGCCTACAGAGTTGCCCCTGCATGGCTCCCTGGGAGTCTGACAACCAATCAGAATACAAGCTCAAATTCAAAAGCCTAGAGAGGGCATAAAATTAGGGAACTCTCAGCATCTCTTCCCTCCCCGCCCCGAGGGCCTAAACCACATGGTCCTATCCATCATCAATAAACCTTCTTTCCAAGCAACTTCCATGAATCCAGTGTCTTTTCTCCCCCTTGGAACGGAACCCAGAAGGACATTTCTTCCAACAAGGGTTTTTGAAATTTCCTTCAAAACAAAAGGAAATTTTGGTGCAGTGCACCAAAGAAATGTATGGTGCCATTGCACTTACTGTGTTTTGAGATAATTGAGGGAGCTTCTGAGTGACTGTGGGCCAGACAGCCTTGCTTATGTACAGAAATGGAATGCTCTTTCTACCTTAAGATGAGTGAACTGCTTCCTATGGTGGATTGCTTTGCTTCAGTAGAGCTTCAAAACACCCTGACCATTGATGCAAATGTACTTGACACATTAAGGCAGAATGGGACAATTCACTGTGGCCAACTTGCCATGGTCAACTCACCACAGGGCAATTCAACAAATACAAAATTTAAATTAATTTCGATGGAATCGTAGCCAATAATAATAATAATAAAAGAGGAAGTCAATCCAGAAATACAAGATTTACTTTTAATGAAAACGTGGTCGCCAATAATAAAAGTAACTGAATGAAATTACTAATACGGCGTTGAATAGTCCTGTAGTGAGTTGGCCATGGTGAGTTGTCCTAGACCTCATTAAAGTGGCGGAATGAATCATTTGCATGGGGTACATTTGTCGAATTAAGGTGGAATTCTAAACCTCAACAAAGGAAAGCATCACATTGCACTAAATCAACTATGATCCACACAGTCCTGGTATTTCCATAGCTATTTATGAGTTGTGGTGGTGCAGTGGTTAGAATGAAGTAGTGCAAGCTACTTCTGCTGACTGCTGGCTGATTCTCACCAGGCTTAAGGTTTGATTCAACCTTCCATCCTTCTAAGGTGAGTAAAATGAGGACCCAGATTTTTGGGGGGCCATATGCTGACTCCGTAAATCACATAAGAGAGGACTGTAAAGCAGTGTGAAGCAGTATATAAGTCTAAGTACTATTGCTGTTCCTCACTCCTTCCCTTCCTTTTCCTTCCTTCCTTTCTCCCGCCCTCCCTTTGTGATGGCACACTGGTTAGGATTCAGTGTTGCAGACTAAACTCTGCCTATAGCCAGGAGTTCGATTCTGACCGGCTCAAGGTTGACTCAGCCTTCCATCCTTCCAAGGTGGGTAAAATGAGGACGCAGATTGTTGGGGGCAAAAGGCTGACTCTGTAAACTGCTTAGACAGGGCTGTAAAGTACTGTGAAGTGGTATATATGTCTAAGTGCTATTGCTATTTCTCATTTGTGCTGATTTAGTTTTATTACCCTTAGTATTACACACTAATTTAAAAGGTACTGGTCATGTTAAAGCTGAAGGGGAGAGCAAAAGAAGAAAATAGCTATACTATAAAGATCACTGTTAGTTATAAAAAGAGATGGTATGACTCTGTTATGGGAGTAAGTTGCAGAAAATGGGAGAAAATGGCAAGAAACTGATTTTAGCTAACATGAAGAGAAATTTCCTGATGAACAGCTCAGCAAGAGGAATCAACGGAGTGACCTTGACTCTCTTTTGCTGGAGTCCTTCAAGAAAAAAAAACACATGAAGCACAGACTTGCCATGAGTTAAGTCTTCCGACTAGCCCAGGGAATGGTTGAATTGGTCATCGGTCTCTCTGACTACTTGTGTCTGTTTTTCTTTTTCTCTCAGTGTGAATTAAAAAATAGCCACGCTGCTAGAGATTTGCAAATCTCCCCTTTCTTCCGCAGACATCTGTGTCTACAAATAAAGATTGCGTCCTCATGGAGCAATTCTCCAATGTTGTTGCTAGACAATATATGACCTAAGCAAAGCCAATCTTACTTCTGTGGAAGTTCACTCAGTTTTTGAGTTCAGAGAATGCCTATGTGGGACTAGCTGTACGATATGTGTGAAATTCAGAATGGACAGCCGATGAGTTTTAATGGCCACTGAAGCTTAGATAAGAAGGATGGACGATATAACATGGTTTGGAAAAGTGGCCCTGGACTTTAAGAATCCCTGATGGTGTGCAGTGCTTAAAGTACAGTATTGAAGGCTAACTCTGCCCTTAGCCTGGAGTTCAGTCCTGACTGGGTTAAGGTTGACTCAGCCTTTTAGCCTTCCCAGGTCAGTAAAATGAGGACCACAGGAGGCATGCAGCGCCCTCTCTGTGGGCACAAAAGCCATCAGCCTATTCCAGTTCCACTGTGCTTGCGCGCACACCTCCCACTGGCCAGCTAGTTGGTGGGCCTCTGCTGTACATAAGCATGTGTGGGGCATCTGTGGGGGCTGCACATGCATGCACAGGGAGTGGAGCATGTGTGGGGGTGCATGCATTTGTGGGCACGTGCATGGGGGGGCAACACATATATGTGGGGAATGGGCGTACGGGGGGTGCATGGCATGCAGGGGGTGGGGCACATGAGGGCATGCATGTATGGGCAGGGGCAGGGCGCATGTGCAAGGGCTGTGCGTGCATTGCATTTTGGGGGTTCAGGCGCGCACATGGTCCGGAAAAGGTTAGCCATCACTGACCTAGACTGTGAGGGCAAGAAGTTCACATTGTAAATGTTGTGGCCCGGCAGGAGCCATTGGAGCTGCAAACAGACTCCACCAGCGAGGGGCCTTATGAGTCGGCTCTGGAAGAGGTGGAGGACTCTGGACAGGATTCCGACTCTGAGCAGGGCACAGAGAGGCTGGTTGGCCACCAGGAGGCGCCTGAGGCATGGAGCAGTGGTGAAAGCTAAAGGGAATGTGGTCCTGACATCAGGACTTGGAATAGTGACGAGGAGACAAGGGAGGTGGTCCTGGATGCCCGGCAACGCCGGGCAGATCAACGGAGAGAACAGCTGCACAGATACAAAAGAAAATTGGACCCAGGTGGTTTTAATTAGGCTCTTCTCAAGATTATATTTAAGGAGAGACTCTGGGAGGAGTCTGGTTTGCAGGATTCAACTTCATTCTTAATGCTGGAAAAGCTGTTATCTGTCTCTGTCGAAGTCTGAGTTGCTGCCAAGGTTCTTATCTGTTTGTTATGCTTGGGCTTTCAGCCACCGAGGTTTATGTTTCCTGCTAATAAAGTGCTGTGGAATTCCAGCTAAGCTTGTCTCGGCATTTGTTACTGGACAGAGGAGGGGGTCAGAACAGTAAACCACCCAAAGAGTGCTGTAAAGCACTATGGAGTGGTATATAAGTTTTAAGTACTATTTCTATTGCTATTGATTGCTGGAGGGAAAGGATTCCCAGTTATGGACAACTGAAGGTCTCCAACTTCACCCACCCCGGCTGAAGTATCAAGATGAGCAGCTCTTCCTTTGCTGCATTTCTCATTTGTAAAGTAAGTGAGTCTCAAGTGCAGGAGAAATCAGGTGATTCAGGCAGTTCAAATGAGTATAAGGATTTATTGCAAGTTGAAGCTCTCCACAAGAATCTGAATTACTAACAGTCAAGGAAAATGAGTGGGAATTAAGAAAGGAATTCAAAGTGGGTTGGACTTTGATCTCTTGTGGGCCTGCAGTGACTGATGATTGATGATGCATTTGACCCCTCCCTCGGGCTCGGCCTGATCATATTTGAGGGGCTGCCACAAAGAGGAAGCCGGCAAGGAATAATGGATGGAAACTGATCCAGAGGAGATTCAACCTAGAAACAAGGAGGAACTGTCTGATAATGATAATAATCAACCCATGGGACAGAAGTTGCCTTCAGAAGTTGTGGGAGCTTCATCACTGGAGGCTTTCAAGAAGAGAGTGGACTGCCATTTGTCAGAAATGGTGTAGGGTCTCCTGCTTGAGAAGGGGGTTTGACTAGATGACCTATAAGGTCCCTTCCAACGCTGTTAATCTGTTAACATCCTACACTGGAGAGCCAAATTCTTTTCCAATAGTTGCTGAGGCACCTAGGAAGGAACTTTGCAAAACTGCATCCAGACATTGCACTGGCTTAATAAATAAAGCCCCTTCCATAAAGAAAAGCAACTTCAGCTGCCAGGAGGAGAAAATTTGTGGTTGGGCTGAACATTAGTGGATGTACACGAATGCATTTGAATCCAGCATAGCACAAATATGATTTTAAAGGCAGGAGAAAGCCTGATTTAACAAAACAAATAGTGCACTTAGAACGGGAAAAAAACCCTCCTCTATTGGAGGCTTAATGGCCATCTATTAAACATAAATCAACACAAAGGGAAATCACCAGGAAGAGAAAAAGATACGTCAGTTTGGGGATTAAAACACAAAAGGAGTATAATATTTACTCAGCAAATTAAGGTACTTACAGGGAATGAGTTATTACCATTCAAGTACCTTGCCTTGCGCGGAAGATCATTCATGTCACAGTTAGAGTGTGCACATTGCACAAAAACCACACCCACTTGCTAAAATTAAGTGAACAAATGCTTCCCCCCCCCCCTTCATCTTTTTCACCCAAAGCAGATCAAAATGGGAATATGTGCACCCAGAATACTTGGTTTATCGACTCAGAAATGCAGCAATTTCTGCTGGAAGCTGTCAGGGTCTATTTCCAGTTATTACAGCGTGTGTGTTTGTGATGTACCTTCAATATATTTGGCATTTCAGAGATCCAAGGATTTATGAAAAGAGAGAATTGAGAGAGAGGTGAAAAGCAGGAAGAAATGGCACCATCTCTTTCTGAACTTTTAGAGGAATAAGAGCAAGCATTCTCCGGGTCACAGCAAATTTAGGGTGGAATATGGTTCTCAGTAGCTATAGATCGGGTGTCAGCAACCTGCGGCTCCGGAGCAGCATGTGGCTCTTTCATCCCCCTGCTGTGGCTCCCTGTCAGCTGAATCCACCACTGGCTGGCCCTGCCCATCGGCTCTCCCTCCCAGTCACTCCTTACCTGGCCTGAGACTTGCTCCCTGTTCCAGACCAACCCTCGCCTGTTTTTGGAAATGGTTCAAGGGGGTACAAACACACAGACACACAGACACACAGACACACAGACACACAGACACACAGACACACAGACACACAGACACACAGACACACAGACACACAGACACACACACACAAGAGACAGAGAGGGACAGAGAGAGAAAGAAAGAGAAAGAGAGAGGAGAAAAAAAGAAAGACAGAGAGTGAGAAAGAGATGAGCAAAAGAGGCAGAGGGAAAAAGAGAGAGACAGACAGAGAGAGAGAGAGAGAGAGACCTATTTCTCCCAGAAAAGAAAACAATGATAGCAAAAAAAACCTGGGTGTGGCTGGGTGGGTCATGTGACTGGGTGGGAGTGAGTGACGTCGAGCTGGCCACACACACCCAGGTTTGTGGCTCCCTGTTTTTTTTCATTTCTGTGGGAAACAGGTCCAAATGGCTCTTTGAGTGTTTAAGGTTGCAGACCTCTGCTAGAGGTTATAATGGTTCTATTTTAGTTCCAGAAAGAGTTTCTTGATTATCATTTGCTGAGAAATATGGAAGGTTGAGGATGAGACTATCAGGGGCAAAAGACCAGGACCACACCTGAAGTTCCAATTAAACTGATTTATTGCTCACACCTATGGAAAGGAATCTACTTAACTAATGGTGAGCACTAGTTTGGCATTCTGTAAGTGTCAGGATAATGATGATATAAAGCTGATCAGCCAATGTAAGGCTGTAACAAGATGATGATATGAGGATGAATCAGCAGAGGTATTGCTACTTTAAGAAGCTGTCTATATAAGAGAGGCCATGTGAGGGTACTTCTCTCTCCTAGTGTATCTCTCTCCTCGTGTATTATCTTCATAGTAGTTCTCTGTGTAGAGAACTGTCTAGCTGTGCCTAGAACATGCATGTGTGCGTAGGTACATACATACGTACATACATACAAATGTACACATACATACACACACACCAGTGGTGGGTTCTGGATCCTGTTGCAACCGGTACGGTTGCAATGGTGCCTGGTGTCCTCCACATGAATGCACACAATGCGCACATGCATTCTACTCTCCAGCAACGCCTCTGTGAGCCTCCATGACACTCCAGCTGCTCAGCGGAGTGTCGCGCAGGCGCTGTACATGCTGTGTGCGTGCGTGGAAGTGCCGAAGAGTTCAAAGACAGGTAAGGATGACAGGCGGGCGGGCGGGCCCTCTGGAACACCGTACCGGAAAGGTACCCGGTGCTCCAGGCAGGCACCAGTACGCCTGTACCGGGGCGTACCGCCTGCAACCCATCACTCACACACACATACACACACACACACACACACACACACACATCCATATCCACATCCACATCCACATCCATACCCTGTATGCCTTGCATATAGAAGTCTTGTATATAAACCATTGTTTGTAAGACAGACCTCTATGTCTTGTATTTTGCTCCTGGGTTGCCTCAAAATAGTAGTCATGCTGTGCGCAGTCTGGCAATAAGGGTCAACATAATTCAAGAGAGGTGATCAGGCTGAGCTGGAGGGAGAGGTCAAACACATCATCAATCTCAAGTCCCTGTGTGACCACAATAGATATAAGTCCCAGCCCTCCTTGGATGGCATTGCATCTTATCTACGGCCAATTTGCTTCAACCGATAGTAGTTCAGATTCTTGTAGAGACCTTTCGTGTAAAAAAATGTATATATTCATTTGAACTGCCTGGATTACCTGATTTCCCGGCCACTTGAGAGGTTTAGTCTGCTTATGGCTATGTAAAGAACCTAGGCTGATTCCTCTTTTGACTCCCTATCCCCCCAGGTTCTGCCACACCTTGTCCTATAGAAAGTACACTCATGTTTACATGGGATCTTCCCGCAAATATAAACTCGATTGCAGTGGGAACAGGATGCAAGACTAGATAAGCTGGCTTGATTCCACCTCAATTGATCCATCACAGTGACTCTACCTACCCTCCCCCAAAAAACTGGGCAAAAGGATACTGTGAAAAGAATTTCAACGCCATTTGTAAACTTGTATTTTGCCGACATATGCTTCAAACATCTGGTGCCAACATATGGGAACTGAAATATCCATCAGGAGAGAGGAAAAAAGGTCAAACGGCACATTTTCTTAACAAAAAGCTCCCTGTTTTCCTATTGTTTGATGTCATTTCTATTTTCTTCACCACAGGGGGTGGTTTTCCCCTCCCCAAGCCCTGCCCCTCTCCCACATACAACCTTGGTGGAGGGTTTTTAGTCCACAGTGTCACTTTTTGAGGTGTTCTTCTCAACTTTGCCGAGTTAAATTGCCTTCCCGTTTTGTTCCGCTGTACTAAATGTCGTCGCAATCAAAGAGCAAATATAATTTAACTGCCATTTGAGTCTTCCTACAGGTTCTCAGCTGTTCACTCTATCACCGCACCTTAGAAAGCTGCCTGCCAGTTGAGCTCCAGTAAAAGAGAAAAACACAGCCAGACTATTACAGTCCCGATCTCACTCACAAATGTTATGCGGTCATGGTTCAAAGCAATTAGAATGTCACAATGAAAATATAGTGGGTGGAAATAGCAGACGCGTGCCAACTCGGTTGGAGAGAAGAAACTTGCTGAATGACGGAGGGAAGAATTATGAAAGCAAAGGGAAAGTTTGCTTCCCAAAGCCCCAAAGTTCAGGGATGCTGGCCTATCAACCATTTGTTATTTGCTTGTTTGCTTTCTGAGCTTTGGCTAAACTCTAGAAGCCAGTTTAGCCTAGCCTACAGATCAGTGACGTGCGGTCAGCTTTATGGCTGGTGAGGCACTTTTTAGACTTGTGGACTTCAAGAATTCCACAGCCAGGCATGCTCAGTTCCGATTTAAAGTGACAGCATTTTTCCCCCTTGCAAAATTAGTTTTCCCATTTTTTTTCTTCTCCCTCCCCCTCCTTCCTCCCTCTCTCCCTCCCTCCCCCCTCTCTCAAACAGACACAGGCACACAGAGAAATTGGATCCCTTTCTCACTCACTCTCAAACAAACACAAACACAGAAGTTGGATTGGATATATTTTCCAAAGGCTTGAAAGCAGCTCCTCTGCCATACCCCCGGCCTTCCCCTGCTGCCTTCCGATCAAACTTTTTGAATTCCTCCCCCCTCCCCACAGACAAACCTTTTCCAGCTGTTTCAGAGATGATTTCAACTCTGCTTCTGCCTGCCCTGTCCTCATGAAAGGCCAGAGCTCTGAGTCAGACTGAGCTAGTTGCTCCCAGAGAACTCTAAAAAGCCTCTAAAAATGCCCTCTATAGGAGGCGAGAGAACATGTGCCTCCTTTGCATACAAAATTTTTTTGCTTGTTAACCCTTGCTTAACTCTTAAAAGATGAAAAATTGCTTATGCACAGGAGGCCCCTATTTCTCTGGCCTTCTCCTATAGTTAACACTAAGCACTGTTCCAAGTCACTGTAGATCTGGTAGCAACTACCTTGGCTTTAATTATTTAAAAAAAAATCTTTAAAATTATTTCCTTTTCCTCATGACTGGTGAGGCAACGCCTCCCCTGCCTCTAGTGACTGCACATCCCTGCCACAGATGGTCCTCAATGTACGACCCCAATTGAGCCCAGAATTGATATTGTTCAGTGAGAAATTTATTAAGGGAGTTTTGCCCCATTTTCTTGCCACATGGGTTAACTGAAACAGCCGCAGTTGTTAAATTAGTAAGAAGGTTGTTAAGGTTGTTAAAGCTGCATAAACAGAGGGATTGAATCAGGACCAGGTGAAGTGTTAATGCCACTTTATAAGGCCTTAGTAAGGCCACACTTGGAGTGCTGCATTCAGTTTTGGTCACCACAATGTAAAAAAGATGCGGAGACTCTAGAAAGAGTTCAGAGAAGAGCAGCAAAAAGGATTAGGAGCCCAGAGGCTAAAACATATGACATTTCTGCAACCGTTCTTCGTGTTTTAGTTTGCAGTCCCCAATCATCTCTTTTGCTCTTCTCTACACTCTAGAGACTCAACATCTTTTTTACATCGTGGCGACCAAAACTGGATGCAGTATTCCAAGTGTGGTCTTACCAAGACGTTATAAAGTAGTACTAACACTCCATGTGATCTTGATTCTATCTCTCTGTTAATGCAGAGCTTAAAATGATTTAAGTGGGATGCCTAAACTTAAAGTGATTTAAGCAAATTGCTCCCTTCCCAAAACTAACATTTCTCCCTGGCTTTAAAGCTTATTCATTGATAGCAACATTTCTCAACCCCTGTAATATCTAATGAAACTTTCCCAAAATACTTTGCAATGCTCACTCAGTAAAATCATCAAAATAAAGGGAAAAAAACCCTAATCTTAATAGAAGACAGAGATTGAGAAGCAATTACAGTCGCATAGCTAAATATAATCAAAGCCCTGATCCTTTATAACCACTGCAATTACTGATAAAATAAAGTTTATTAAGTTGGTCAGCAGAGAAATCTTTCTAGGGACTTAGAAAAACATCAAGAAACATATAAGCAATTGAAATAGTACTTGTAATAGAAAAGAGGAAAAAGTCAACTTAAGTAATAATTCATGGCTACTAACTTAGGATATTTCTTTGAGGAAGGAAAGAAGTTACATTTGAATCTTTTCCTAACTTGATGTGCAAAATCAGATCTATCTCCATCTTACTGAAGTTTCTGCAATAAGCTTTCTGCTGGGAACCAGCAAATTCAGCTTTCAACTTGGCTGATAAGGATCATAATTTTTTTCCCTTTTTTTTAAATGTCTAAAGGCAATATAATTGTAGGATTGCCATTTAAAAAAAACACGAATGAAAAAAGAAGAAGATAAAAATATGCAGAAAAATACATTGGCTCTTCAATTTATGGACTCCAAACAAGAATTTGATGTAATAATGTAACAGTTGGAAAAGCATCCTGCGATTTTAACACGGTGCTTCCAGTACAGACGTTGGCATTGAAAACTAAGTCAATTTCCATATCTCTTAAGATTTTATAATGCCAACCATTCTCACCAAATTAGTTCTAATTGGCAACTGTTTTGCCAATCAATTTTGAAGCATGCGTTCCCAAGATCAAAAGATCTTTTCACCCACAGAGTTAGGAAAAGCCAAGGAGGTTAAAATTAGGGGTCAGGTATTTTTCTGAAAAATATATCTATTTTCTGGATTACTTGTCTAAGACTCTAGATCACAAGCTGTCATCTATCTAAAGCAAAGGAATGAACTAATCTTTTATTTGAGAGTGACAAGCCAGGATAAGTAAGCATTGGTGAGTTTAAGTGAAAAACACTCAAAATTCTAGCATTGCCTATTTATTTTGGATCGGCTTCCAAATCCATTTAGTTTATATTTAATTTATATTTAGTCAATAAAGCCCTCTAACAGAGTCCATGTCTTGTTTTCCATATAATGAGCTGCTCTGCATATAAAATATTTTGTGTTTTTTGCAGACAGCCCTGTGAATCTGACCCAGTTCTTATTCTGAAGAGGTTTGTTTTCTTCCTCCTCTTCCTGCCAAGTCAGGAACATAAATAAACCATGATAAATAAATAAACGTCTTGACACGCAGACAAGGGACTGGGCTTTAAAATGAATTCTTAACTTTTTAAAAGATTTGTAAACCATAGCTTGAAATTAGCTTATTTTCAATGGCTATATTCTGACCGAGGCCTCCCAAGACCATGAAACAAACTCCTTGTCCCCAGCAAAAAAAACCCTTTCATTAATGTACAATGAATTCTGCTCAGTCACAACCGGCAAAGTCTTTCAAGGGGGGATTTATAGTCACAGACCTTATCTGCCTTGGAGAGCTGACAGGCCAATATCTGCAGAACTTGGCAAGGAATCTCGGAGAGTCACAAACCAATTAAGTGAACTAATTGTCTCCTGCAAATCCACTCCCCTTTTGCTCCTCTTTTATTTCCTCTGGGAGGGGCCATTCACCGTCCACCTGTGGCCTTACTCCCAAGTTAACCCTTGTTCTTTAGCTGCTCCCTTCGTCTGGCAACTCTGTGCATGTGCGCACTGGGAACAGGCTCCAGCTGTCCGTCTGCCTCACTGATGTCTGACTCTGAAGGCAGTTGATAGCTGCCTTCTGGCTCCCTCTCTGCCTCCGACACAGAACCCTCATCAGAGCCTTCCCCACTGGCTGCCTGTGGGCCACAACAGGCTGTGTTTCACCAACCCAGGGACTGAAAGTAACCCATTTTCTGCATTCACACAATACACAGAGCCATGAACTAATCAAACAACCACAGAGAACTAACAAAAACGAATGCTAAACTTCACCTGTTGGATATGTCAACACGTACCCTAACTGTTGTAAACAGGACAGCTGTTGGCTAATAACTGACAGGGATGCATTTTGGACTGCAATCTTCTTAAATTCCCTCCCTCTCACTTGGTGTTGGATTGTAACAATAATAGTGACAGAGTTGGAAGGGACTTTGGAGGTCATCTAGTCCATCTGACCTAAGCGTAATACATAAAATTATCCGCTACAATGTCAATGACTACTTCAGCTTCAACCACAATAATGCATGAGCAAACAATAGAGACAAACTCAAGGTAAACTGCTCCAAACTTGAGTGCAGAAAATACAACTTCAGCAACAGAGTGGTCAACGCCTGGAATCCTCTACCTGACTCTGTGGCTTCTTCCCCACAACCCCCAAAACTTTAACTTTAGACTGTCTACTGTTGACCTCACCCCATTCTTAAGAAGTTTGTAAGGGGCGTGCATAAGCGCACCAACGTGCCTATCATCCCTGACCTTCTGTCTCCACTTATTCGTACCCATTTCATGTATCCAGAATCATGTTTATGCATATATATGTTGTCTAATACAGTGTTTCTCAACCTTGGCAACTTGAAGATGTCCGGACTTCAACTCCCAGAATTCCCCAGCAAACGAATGCTGGCTGGGGAATTCTGGGAGTTGAAGTCCGGACATCTTCAAGTTGCCAAGGTTGAGAAACACTGGTCTAATACATGCTTGATGAAATAAATAAGTAAGTAACAGTGGTGGGTTTCAAATAATTTAACAACCGGTTCTCTGCCATAATGACCAACTGGGTAAGAATAGCTCGGTGGTGATGTGACAATGTGGCTGTGGCCAACTCACGTCGATGGGTGTTTCGTCTTAGCTGTTACAATGTAATCAAGGTTAACCGGAGAGGCACTTTCTGTAAGCAGGGCAATAAAGATGTGACTAGAAACAACACCAGAATTTTTCCTTCCTGCCTTCCTTACAGGATTAGCCCTGTAAAGTGGAGGAAAAAAAAATGAGATTTCTTCCAACAACCAGTTCTCCGAACTGCTTAGAAAGTTAACAACCAGTTCTCCCGAATAGGTGCGAACCGGCTGAATCCCATCACTGGTAAGTAAGTAAGTAAATAAATAAATGAATAAAAACAAATAAGTAAGTAAAATAAACCCCATGCTCATGCAGGAGACCTACACTAATTCTGACAAAAGTCTATCCAGTCTCTTCTTAAAAGTCTCAGGGGCAGCTACAACTTCTGAAGGCAATTTGTCCCGCTGGTTGCTAGATCTGTCGATTGCTAGGACTGCTGATGTCATTTGGTGACATTCACTAAATAAACTTGCAAATTAAACTTGCATGCCAAGAGGACGCTGTCACTTATTATTTGATTCCTGCTCATAAGCAGGTTTTTCTCCCGCACAGTGGGAATTCTCCCTTGGTGGCTCAGTTACCTGAATGACCCCAGGGTTTTTGTCAGAAGCTAATTGCTGAACTTCCTCGCTGTTGCTTCTCTAACTTTTCTCCTGACTTTCAGAGAAACTACCTCTTTCTTCAGGAAGAAAAGAATAGAAAGAAGTCACGACCTCGGTACAGTGCTATCATTAAGGAATAATGGTGTTGTTGTTCTTTTTTTTTTAAAAAAAGAGCCAAGCTTTTAACTGAGACCTTTTCAGCAGGTGACAGATATTGAAATACACCATTGATTGACACCATACAGCAGGAAATCAGATACAGTCACTTTAATTTGCAGTTATGCAAAATTAAGGGGCTTTGTGCTCCCCAGATATAATTCTAAAGGAAGGAAAGTGAACTTCGACTCCTTTTTTTTCTGTATGGAGATGCAAGATCTTAGTTTCAGGTTCTAAGCAGCCTATGCAGACATTGGAAATGGCTTAGATCAAGAGGGAATCCTTCATGCTGAATGGGCCAGTGTGCCTGTCAGGTTTAGCCTTTCCTGGAAAGTTTTTGCGTAGTCGTTGTGCTGAATAAACAGTCACATCTGGGATTCAAGAATCAGTGAGTCAAAAGTCAACATTTTCAGTGTGATTCAGCCAGTTCACATCTGTTCAGGAGAACTGGTTGTTAACTTTCTAAGCAATTCAGAGAACCGGTTGTTGGAAGAAATCTCATTTTGCTTTTTTCCCACTTTACGGGTCTAATCCTGTAAGGAAGGCAGGAAGGAAACATTCTGGTGTTGTTTCTAGCCTAATCTTGATTGCCCTGCTTACAGAAACTGCCTCTCTGGTTAACCCTTATTACATTGTAGCAGCTAAGGCGAAGCGCCCATCGACCTGAGTGACATTGAGTTGACCCAGTCACATGATTACCGAGCCATGCCTATGCAGCTGGTCATTAGGGCAGAGAACTGTTGTTAAATTATTTGAATCCCATCACTGTCTGCAGCTATGGATTAAAAGGCAATCAGTTTAGGCTGAAGTGCAAGGTTGAAAGGAACCCATGAAGATGATCAAGACTACGCAGGAAATCTGTGACTCGATCAATCTTACAGAAAAAAGCCCAGAATAATAAGAGTTGAAAGGGAGCTTGGAGGTCTTCTAGTCCAACCCCCTGCTCAGTCAGGAAACCCTACATCACTTCAGACAAATGGTTAACCAATATCTTCTTAAAAATCTTCCAGTGTTGGAGTGTTCCTAACTTCTAGAGGCAAGTTGTTCCACTGATTAATTGTTCTAATTGTCAGGAATTCTCTCCTTAGTTCTAGCTTGCTTCTCTCCTTGATTAGTTTCCATCCATTGCTTTTTGTTCTACCTTCAGGTACTTTGGAGTACCTTCAGGTACTTTGAGATATTGGAAGACTGCTATCATGTCTCCCCATGTCCTTCTTTTCATTAAACTAGACATACCGAGTTCCTGCAACCGTTCTTCATCTGTTTTAGCCTCCAGTCCCCATATCATCTGTGTTACTCTTCTCTGCATTCTTTCTAGAGTCTCCACATCTTTTTGACGACGTGGCAACCAAAACTGGATGCAATCTTGATAAGATGTCCATGCTGGCTCACAAAAAAAAATGCCACAAAATGGAGACAGTTGCTCCAAAGAAAAGGGTTCAGTTGACCCATTGTTTGGTGCAACAGTTTACTCCTAATATTTTATTTATTTGTCCCAGAGGTACTTTTGCAGGAGGCAACTATACTTTCTTGTTGTTTTTTTGAAGACATTTCGTTTCTCATCCAATAATTTTCTTCAGATTTGACAGGATAGTGTTGAAGGGAACAGGGTGGGCAGTAGGAGGGAGAAGCTTCTTGGATGAGATGCCAGAGCTGAAGAAGCTTCTTGGATGAGAAGTGAAACGCCTTCAAAAGAAAAAGCATGAAAGTCCAGTTGCCTCCTGAAAAAGCACCCTTGGGGCAACCATGACCTCGATGTCTAAGAATCCCTACAAATTTTATTTTTGTTTGTTTGCTTGTTTGTTTGTTAAATTTATTAGCTGCCTATCTCACTGCTGAGCTACTTTAGGTGGCTTACAATCATAATCCAAAGGAAGAAAAATGAAAAGGCGTCTAAAATAATAGAAGAAAATCAACACTGGAAAAAAAATGCAATGAGAATAATTACACCAATATAGTACAGTTTACGGTTTATTAGGATTTGTATGTCGCCCACTCTCGAGAGACTCAGGGTGGCTTATAGATAAAGGCAGGAAGGGGGAACATATAAAAATTAAAAGGAACAGACATTAAAATTTCACAACATTCATATAGCTTAGAATGGGGCTGGATAAATCAACAGCCCCAGGCCTGCCGGAACAGCCGGTCTTAATCGCTTTGCGAAAGGCCGGAAGAGTAGTAAGGGTCCGGATCTCCATGGGGAGATCGTTCCATAGGGCTGGAGAACTACAGAGAAGGCCCTCCCCCGGGGAGTCGCCAGCTGACATTGACCGGCAGATGGAATCCAGAGGAGGCCTAGTCTGTGTGATCTTATAGGCCTCTGGGAGGTAAATGGCAGGAGGCAGTCTCTCATAACCAAAAAGATGGATGGGTGGAGAGCAGAGAGCAAGGCACTCGGTAGCTGGATAATAAACGTATTTATCCAATTCTCTCCTTCCTTTTTTTTGGTAGTGTGTCATCTCTTATTTCAGAATTTCTAAATAACTGTTTTGACTGTCTCACACCTCTCCTCCCCAACCAAACTGGCCCAAATGATTTTCTAAAAATGTCCCCTCTTTCTTCACACACTAGTTGATAACCCGGTGTTGCCCGGGTATTTATTTATAGGGGGGGGGGGATGTCCAGACCAAACATAATGTCTAATGTTGGATTTTCCCCCTTACCAGAGGGAGCCCCCTTGTGTAATACTGTGAAGTTGCTACCATGCAACTCCACTGTGCTGTACAGTAGAAGCCATTTTAAGGCACAACAGGTTGTATCCTAACAGAAAACACACACCAAGGGGTGTTGGGGGGGTCTTACCCTACAGTTCTTGTTTCCAGAGAGAAAGTCATCTGTGTACCAAGTTTGGTTGAAATTGCTCAAGGCATTCCAGAGTTATACTAGAACATACACACATATGCAAAGCCATTTAGATAGATAGATAGATAGATAGATAGATAGATAGATAGATAGATAGATGGATGGATGGATGGATGGATGGATGGATGGATGGATGGATGGATGGATGGATGGATGGATGATGGATGATGGATGATGGATGATGGATGATGGATGATGGATGATGGATGATGGATGATGGATGATGGATGATGGATGATGGATGATGGATGATGGATGATGGATGATGGATGATGGATGATGGATGGATGGATGGATGGATGGATGGATGGATGGATGGATGGATGGATAGATAGATAGATAGATAGATAGATAGATAGATAGATAGATATTACTTGAGCTTCATCTCACATAGATCGGCCCTGTCTCTCTTGATCTTCTGGAAGTTCCTTAAAAACTGGTTGTTTCAACAGGCTAAGAGTCACAAGAGAATGATAATTAGGACTTCTTGAATGTATTTAAAATGGTTTTTTCTTTATAGATTGTCCAGAATCCTTTTATCTGAGCCATATAAATATGACCAATCAATCCACCAATTTGAGTAATTGCAATGCTGTTTTCAAAGCAACCCTATCTGAAAAAGAATAAAACCAGATCAAATGCTCCCATTGCTACCTGATATTGCCAGGCATTACTTGAAAGAAGCATAAAGGTGGAGGGGATGGGGGAGGAGTAGCCATTGTGATGTGGGCTCTGTCTATTTTGTGACATCACGTGGATATATGAAAGGGGAAGGGCTTCCACCGTGACAGGGCCACATTTTTGTCATTTATTAAATTTTGTTGAATAAATTTTATCAATTTTAACAAATAAATTTGTTATACGCATAGCAATTATCATTTCAATTTGAGAAAGGTGTGGATGCCAATATACAAATTCAACTCTGGCATAACTTTCCACTAAATACCTGTTATGTAAGCATTTTCTGCCTTATCATATGTAGGAGGCTGAACTGTTTATTTAAAGTGCTATTTCTTCTTCTTCTTCTTCTTCTTCTTCTTCTTCTTCTTCTTCTTCTTCTTCTTCTTCTTCTTCTTCTTCTTCTTCTTCTTCTCCTCTCTCTCTCTCTCTCTCATTTTCTCTCTCTCTCATTCTCTCTTTCTCATTTTCTCTCTCTGATTCTCTCTCGTTCTCTCTCATTCTCTCTTTCTAGTTCTCTCTTCCTCATTCTCTCTCATTCTCTCTCTCTGATTCTCTGATTCCCTCACCCTCATTCTCTATTTCTCATTCTCTCTGATTCTCTTTCTCATTATTTCTCTTTCTCTCTATTTCTCATTCTCCCACATTCTCTCTCTCATTCTCTCTCATTTTCTTTCTTTCTCGTTCTCTCTCATTCTCTCTTTCTGGTTCTCTCTCCCTCGTTCTCTCTCCCTCATTCTCTCTCACATTCCCTCTCTTTTTCATTCTCTCTCCCTCATTCTCCTTCTCTCTTTCTCATTCCCTCTCACTTTCTTTCTCTGAATCTCTCTTTCTCTCCCTCATTCTCTTTTTTTCATTCTTTCCCTCATTCTCTCTCCCTCATTCTCTCTCTCTCTCTCTCTCTCTCTCTCTCTCTCTCTCCTCTCTCTTAATCTTCCCCCATCTCTCTCACCATTTTAATTGATTTTGAAGATGCACAGGGGCATAATAAGAATCCAATAAAAACACTCAATTTCTGAGAATTCGAATTCATGACAAAGGAGCCAAATTATGCATTTCAATATGTAAACATCAACTTTCCAAAACAGCATCCAAACTGGTAGATTCCTGATTAATCAATTTCTCTGCTGAACCTTTAATGAGTACGAGTCAAGTTCCCAGTTGCCTGCCAACCACCTCCATAGGCTCCCAAGAAGCACTTTTTCTGAGTAGCAGATTAGAAACAGCACAGATGGCTTCTCAGAAACATGGCAGCCTGTCCACCAGTCACGGCCTGGCACCCACCCGTTCTATGCAAATGTCATGCAAATTGTGTGGGTTGTGTATAAAGACATTATGCAAATCAACAGTTTCCCCCATCCCCATCCTCACCCCCCAAATTCTAATTCATGATATGTTTCTACTAATATAAGTTCTTGGCTAACGAAAGCTAGTTAAAAGCTTGTTTTTGAAGCCGAAGTAAAAAAGAGAATAGAAATACTCTCTTTTAGAGTCTCACTCATTTTCCGGATACTTCTAATTTCCCATCAGCAATATGGAAGATATTTGACATCGCCATCTTTCTGGAAATAGAGATAGATAGATAGATAGATAGATAGATAGATAGATAGATAGATAGATAGATAGATAGATAGATAGATAGATAGATAGATAGATAGATAGATACAGTAGATAGGTAGATATGTAGATAGGTAGATAGGTAGATAAGGTAGGTAGATATAATAGACAGAGGGAGGGAGGGAGAATAGGTAAAGGAAAAGGAGAGGGAGATGATAGATAGATGATAAAGGCAAAGAGAGAGAAAGATAGATAGAGAGAGAGAGAGAGAGAGAGAGAGAGAGAGATAGATGATAGGTAGGTAGGAAGGTAGGTAGGTAGGTAGGTAGGTAGGTAGGTAAGTAGGTAGGTAGTAGGTAGGTAGATGATAGATAGATAGATAGATAGATAGATAGATAGATAGATAGATAGATAGATAGATAGACAGACAGACAGACAGACAGACAGACAGACAGATAGATAGACAGATATGGTAGGTAGGTAGGTAGGTAGGTAGGTAGGTAGGTAGGTAGGTAGGTAGGTAGATGATAAAGAGAAAGAGAGAGAAAGATAAGAAGTAGAGAGACAGAAAGACAGACAATAGGTAAAGAAAAGGGAGAGAGAGAAAGATAATAAATGGATAGATAATAGATAAAGAGAGAGAAAGAAAGATAAAGTGATAGACAGACAGACATTGCATAATGTCTAAATATTCAATCATAGGTTTCACCATTAATGGTATAAATATGCAGCTGGGTTCACAAATGCCACAGGATGGAATCTGCTTCCCATACTGAATATTAGAAAAAGAGGCAGTATATCAATCCTAACAATCTGAGGATTCATCCCAAGCACATTTCAATCCAGAATTTGCATTTTGTGTACTGATTTCCTAGGATATGCTTTTAAAAATGTTACATCCACATAAAAGAAAATGTTGGGATCCACCAAGGAAATTATGCTATTATTCAAAAGCAAATGCCGAAATAAAATATCTTTTTTTAAAAAAAAACATCTCAACAGTAGCAGTTGAAATAAGAGAACAATGGTAGGAATTTAAAAAATAAAAGGAGATGAAATAATATCTATCCCCATCACTTAAGTGCCTCGTTTTTAAAAAAAATTCTCAGGCAAGGTCAGTTCCATATTCTTTACAACTATTACTGCTGTGACGTATCTGAATTTTGTCATCCATGGTTTGCAGCTTGTATTTGCAAAAACAACTGCTAATCATCCCCAGATTTTAGTTATGCCGATCGTGAATGTGGCTTGGAAAATATGAATGGGAGGATAGATATGTGTGGGCCGCCTGATTTCCAGCCTTCTCAAGCAGTTTGCCAAGCCAAATAGGGATGCTATTGGCTCATGAATATGCATGGCACAAAGCCATGTTCTACCCAACAGCCTAACCCCAGACCATGTTGCACTGCCCAGAGAATTCCATCAGATTTACCTGTCATCTGTACCTCTGTAACTGTCTGGTTTGGCTCTGCAACCAAACAAGAGGGACACAGACTTCAACAGATATTTAGAACTGCAGAAAAACCAATTACTACCAACCTGCCTTCCATTGAGGACCTGTACACTGCACGAGTCAAAAAGAGGGCTGTGAAAATAACTACAGACCCCTCACATCCTGGATATAAATTGTTTCAACTCCTACCCTCAAAACGACGCTATAGGGCACTGCACACCAGAACAACTAGACACAAGGACAGTATTTTTTCCTGAACACAGTCACTCTGCTAAACAAATACTGTAATTATCTCACCACTGTCAAACAATTCACTAAGTCTTCATTACTATTCTTTTTCTCATCCTTCCTAGTACCTGTTCCCACTTATGACTACAACATTGGTGTTTGTATCTTTAGGATTTATATTGTTTTATTTAGTTTCCTAGTATGATTAATTATTTAGTATCCTATGGCTATCACTAAATGGTGTATCTTATAATTCTTGATGAATGCATTTTTTTATGTATACTGGGAGCATATGCACCAAAGACAAATCCTTTTTGTGTCCAATCACACTTGGCCAATAAAGTATTGTATTCTATTCTATTCTTTTTCTATATTCTATTCTATTCTATTCTATTCTATTATTCTTTTTCTATATTCTATTCTATTCTATTCTATTCTATTCTATTCTATTCTATTCTATTCTTTTCTATATTCTATTCTATTCTAATTCTATTCTATTCTTTTTCTATATTCTATTCTATTCTTTTTCTATATTCTATTCTATTCTATTCTTTTTCTATATTCTATTCTATTCTATTCTATTCTATTCTATTCTATTCTATTCTATTCTATTCTATTCTATTCTATTCTATTCTATTCTATTCTATTCTTTTTCTATATTCTATTCTATTCTATTCTATTCTATTCTATCCTTTTTATATTCTATTCTATTCTATTCTTTTTCTATATTCTATTCTATTCTATTCTATTCTATATTCTATTCTATTCTATTCTATTCTATTCTTTTTCTATATTCTATTCTATTCTATTCTATTCTTTTTCTATATTCTATTCTATTCTATTCTATCCTTTTTATATTCTATTCTATTCTATTCTTTTTCTATATTCTATTCTATTCTATCCTTTTTCTATTCTATTCTATTCTATTCTTTTTCTATATTCTATTCTATCCTTTTTCTATATTCTCTTCTCTTCTTATTCTCTTCTCTTCTTTTTCTATATTTTATTCTATTCTTATTCCTATTCTATTCTATTCATGTTTCTTTTTCTCTTTGCAGTGCAGGGATTTGTTCTGTTCCCAGAATCCACCCCCAAGTCTTGCTGTATATCGGTGTCTAGAGAAGAAGAAAAATCCAGACGGTGGCATTACTCACAGGGTTTTTGTTTCAGCTATTAATGTCAGAGTTTGAGCAACTCTTGGCTTTCATCTTCTCTGCCAAACCACAAACTTTCTTCTCTTTGATTTCAAACCTTGGGGGAGATGGGAATTCACACCGCAAATATTTTATGTATCTCTATAGTTTGGGGGATTGCGTTGTTTTTACCTGCTGTGGCTCTGTCTCAAAGGAGGCCCACAGCTGTTTGCCCATCAGCTTAGAATGCAGAAGAACAGAGTTGGAAGGGACCTTGGAGGTCTTCTAGTCCAACCCCCAAGCAGGAGACCCTATACCATTTTGAACAAATGTTGCCCAATCTTTTCTTTAAAACTTCCAGTGATGGAGCACCCACAACTCCTAGAGGCAAGTTGTTCCACTGATTATTGTTCTAACTCTCAGGAACTTTCTCCTCAGTTCTAGGTTGCTTCTCTCCTTGATTAGTTTCCCTCCATTGCTTTTTGTTCTGCCTTCAGGTGCATTGGAGAATAGCTTGACCCATTCTTCTTTGAGGCATCCTCTGAAATATTGGAACATTGCTGCCTAAATGAGGTAAGCTAAATGATAGAATACAGAAGAACAAAGTTGGAAGGGACCTTGGAGGTCTTCTAGTCCAACCCCCGACTTGGGCAGGAGGCCTAATACCATCCCAGTCAAATGACTGTCCAATCTTTTCTTGAAACCCTCCAGTGATGAACCATCCACAACTTCTGGAAGCAAGCCACTGTTCTCACTGTCAGAAAATTTCTTCTTCAGGACTCCTAGAATTTTTCCTTACTTCTAGGTCAGATCTCTCTTTCATAAGCTTTGATAAACATGTCCCAAAGGTGCTTCAATGACCTTCTATATCTATCTATCTATCTATCTATCTATCTATCTATCTATCTATCTATCTATCTATCTATCTATCTATCTATCTATCTATCTATCTATCTATCTATCATCTATCATATCTATCATATCTATCTATCTATCTATCTATCTATCTATCTATCTATCATCTCTCTCTATCTCTCTATCTCTCTATCTCTCTATCTCTCTATCTATCTATCTATCTATCTATCTATCTATCTATCTATCTATGGATCGATCGATCGATAGATAGATAGATAGATAGATAGATAGATAGATAGATAGATAGATAGATAGATAGATAGATATCTTCAAGGGAGAATTCATTTGTTTTTGGCTTAGGCATCTAGGAGAGACTTCCGCTATCGAAAGTCTGCTTTCAAATTAAATTCTCTCTATATTAAACCAACCCGTGATGAAGGTGATGGTAGAAATGATGGGGAAAGTAGGTCAAGAAGCAGCAGGAACTCTCATTTTCTTTAGTTTCTCTAGAGAAGCTCTATCAGTGTGAAGGAGGGGTGGGGGGAGAATATTCAAAACTAATCCGAATGTTCTGCAGCAGCGGTCAACAACTGGGGGTCCATGAGAAAATTTTGGTGGTCCGCAGAAAAATATTTGTATTTTTTATATCGCACTAAATCAGGGGTCCTCAAACTATGCCCCCTGGTCCGGATACGTGCAATGAATGCTTGTGTTGCTGCAGAGAGTCTCCCGCTTCAGGGTCTTTTTGTGTGGGTCGGAGGTGGGCAGAAATTCTGACTTGGGGTCTGCTTCAGCTTCCTAGTGAGGAGCTTTGGGCGAAGGCTGGAGGGAAGCGCCGCTGGGGGCGAAGAGCTGGAGGGGCGAAGAGCTGGAGGGGCGAAGAGCTGGAGGGCCTCAATCCAGTGGGGTGGCATCATGGCCTGGAACTGGCTGACCCACTGAGCCTCCAGGTGCCAGTACCTGGCCTTGCACTCCCACAGGTCTTCCCTCTGCTTGGAAAGCCTATGTTCGTACTCCTCAGTGAGGAGCTTCTACTGAGCCTCCTTCTTGGTCAGATCCAGTTTGAACTGAGCTCCAATCCAATTTGCCAACTCTTTCTCGTGGTGGCTGCTTAGCTCCAACAACTCCAACAACTGCTTCCTATTGGGGCCCTAAGAAGCCCGGGCAGGGAGGTGAGGAGGGGCTGGGAGGGAAAGGACATGTAGAGGCCGGCATGGTGCCCCTCGATGTGAGTGAGATTGAGTTGGCCATGCCCACCCAGTCACATGATCACCTAGCCACGCCCACCCAGCCAGTCATGAGGCAGATCATATTAGTGGTCCATGGGATTTAAAATTATGAATTTGATGGTTCCTGGCATCTGAAAGGTGTGTTCTAACTTCTGTTGTCATTTTGCCCGGCCAAGAATCCTATGCAACCCTTCCCAAATTGTGAACTCATCTATTTAGCACATTGCTCATCTCATGCTTCTGCTCCCTCTTGTTTGCCGGGAGGGTTTACATCTTTTGGAAAACGTTGCAGTAAAACAGATTGAAAAATGGATCGGGAAACAAACGAAAATGCCTTTTTCTAAGGGCTGGCCGATGTCCAGTTCCCGTAATTACATTTTGCTTTCTCCATTATTGTTCCACAGCTTCAGCAGGATAAATGCATGAGTCATTAATTTTTCAGACCTACTGTGTAAATGTAACAAACTCGATAGGAGTGGAGGATTTGTTTCTTCTTGGCTTCGGGCAACTGACAACAAAATTGAAATGGGCAGAGCTTGGCCCTTTATTCCTTCATTGTGGTATCTTTGTTTGGGTTTTATTTTTATTTTTATTTTTTTCTGCCGTTTCAGCTGCATTTATTTATTGTTGCTGGGAAGTAAGCTTCACTTGGAATTGTTCGGACAAGATACCAAAACAAGGACCTCCCTTCCCGTGTCTGCAAATTCCTTCCTTTGCAGTTGTTGTATATTCTTGTCCCAAAAGTGCTTTTTCTGACTTCCTTGAGGTTTTTTTTCCTTTTGAAGATGTTTTGCTTCTCATCCAAGAAGCTTCTTCAGTTCTGACAGGATAGTGAGGAGTAAACAAGAATATACTCCTTTCAAACAGCTGGTCATTTGCATTCTTTTAGAGGGTCATGGAAGCAAACAACAAGAAAGTCCAGTTGCCTCCTGAAAAAAGCACCTTTGGGACAACCATGACGTGGATGACTGAGAATCTCTACAGACTTTTAACTGTACAATTTGGGATGAACATCCTTTGAATGGTGCGGGAGCAGGAATGGATTTCCAGGGGAAAAAATGGCAGACTACAGGAACCATTAGCACCACTCAGATGACCCTGAGGACACAGATAAACCTCCAAGTGCTTCAATGACCTTCTAAAAGAATGCAAATGACTAGCTGTTTGAAAGGAGTATCAATCCTTTCATTCCCCATTGTCCTGTTAAGAGTTGAAGAAGCTTCTTGGATGAGAAGCAAAATGTCTTCAGAAGAAAAAAAACAAGAAAGTCCAATTGTCGCCTGAAAAAGCACCTTTGGGACAACCATGACCTGGATGATTGAGTATCTCTACAGACTGTTGTATGTTCATAGAAATTAGATCAAATGAAACTATAGGTTTCCAAATTTTGTCCCTCCTTCTTCAAGCACATGAACTGTGCATAAATGTGCAAACCCCACTCACTTTTGCTAGTTGTAAATTCATCTCAAGATTGTGTTTGAACCTTGTTAAGGGCACACTTGGAACACTGCATCCAGTTCTGGTTACCACAATATAAAAAAAGAGGTTGAAACTCTGGAAAGAAGGCAGAGAAGAACAATTGAGACGATTAGGGGGCTGGAGGCTAAAACATTTGAAGAATAGTTGCAGGAATTGGGTATGTCTGTTTGCATGAAAAGAAGAACTAGGGGTGAGATAATAGGTGGGGCCAATATTTGAAGGGCTGCCACAAAGAAGAGGGAGCCAACCTATTCTCCAAAGCACCTGAAGGCAGGATAAGAAGCAATGGATGGAAACTAATCAAAGAGACAAGCAGTACAGAATGAAGGAGAAATTTCCTGACATTCAGAACAATTAATCAGTGGAATGACTTGCCTTCAGAAGTTCTGGGTGCTGCATCACTGGAAGTTTTAAAGAAGTGATTGGGCAACCATTTGTATGAAATGGCATAGGATCTCCTGCTTGAGCAGGGGGTTGGACTAGAAGACCTCCAAGGTCCCTTCCAACTCTGATGATGATAGAATAGAATAGAATAGAACAGAACAGAACAGAATAGAATTCTTTATTGGCCAAGTGTGATTGGAAACATAAGGAATTTGTCTTTGGTGCCTATGCTCTCAGTGTACATAAAAAGACAAGATATATTCGTCAAGAAGGTACAGCACTTAATGATAGTCATAGGGTATAATCAAGCAATCATAAGCAATGATCCCAACTCAGCTTCTTTATGCACAATAATCAATAAATTTAATTTCTTCCTGACTTGATCAGATAACTAGAAACATTTTTCACTGATTAATACTAAACCGATTAAGACATTTCATTCTGATCAGACAACAAAATTTGATTCTATGGGAGACAAAGCAGTATGTATGTATGTATGTATGTATGTATGTATGTATGTATGTATGTATGTATGTATCTACCTACCTACCTACCTACCTACCTACCTACCTACCTACCTACCTACCTACCTACCTATCTATCTATCTATCAGTGGTGGATTTCAAAAATTTTTAGAACCTCTTCTGTAGGTGTGGCCTGCTTTATGGGAGTGTCTTGCCAGCTATGTGACTGGGTGGGTGTGACCAACTTGTAAAATGTGGTGAAACTCACTTAACAATGCTCTTGCTTAGCAACCAAAATGTTGGCTCAGAAACTCTGGCATTTGAAGCACGCAAGTCTTAAAGCTGTCAAGCTGCAAGACCCTTGCACCCCTAACCCTTTAGAAAAAAACCACAGGGGTGTTCAAACTTGACAGGTTTAAGACTTGTGGACTTCAGCTCCCAGAATTCCTCCTCTCGCTCTTCATCTTGATGATGTGTAGACGGGTGGGGGGAGGGAGCTGGAACCGGTTCTAAATGTCACTGTAGATTTGTGGAACCTCTTCTGTAGAAGAGGTTAGAACTGGCAGGAACCCACCCCTGGTATGTATGTATGTATGTATGTATGTATATGCTTCTGAGATATTTTTTTTTAACCAGGGTAGGATGTCTAAAGCTTCATGAAGAAGGCAGCTGGGAGTGAGAGCTACACAAGCAAATGAAGCAAACCAACTGGAGGCAGCAACCTTTACACAACCACACAAAGATCTGTCTTTGTTCACACCATTACAGCAAGCCATCTGCCAGGGAAATGACTGTCTTGAATTCATGCCACTTTGGGTGGCAGCCTTTGTCAAGTCTTGATAGATGTTGTTGTTGTTGTTAAATCTTGATTTTCAAATTTAGTTCTACCCCAACACAGGATGGCCTTGACATCATAGCATAGGATGTGGTGACCACAGAAGTGGAAGAAGAAAGGAAAATGCAAATGTCACAACAAAACTCATCCAGCCTTACTTAGCAGCCAAAGGCCATCCAGATGAAAAGAAACATAGAATTGAAGATGGGGGAAGAGGTTTAAACGAAAAGAATAATCCTTGGATGTTTAAATTATTTCTAGATTATTGGAAAAAAAAATAGTTAATGGTAGTAGTACCTTCCTTGGTTCAACTGGTTGGTTCGTTGACTACACACCATCCAGTTGATAGCAATTTTTAGTGACCACAAAGATTTGATTTAATGTATTCAGTTTAGAGACCACCAGATTCCAGAATAAATATGGGTGGTGTACAAATAAAAATAACATTAGGAAAATACAGTACAATAATATTATTAAAAACAGGAATAAGAAAGGAGTAAAAAATGAGAACAAAGGGTGTGTTTGGCCAACAATGTCCACACCTTCAAACATATCTGACAGGAACCACAGTCACCCTAATCCATCACTGCCCATATAATGTATTCTTGACCAGTTAAGAACCTGGACATTCTCCAAGTTGATTTGTCCCAATCTTGGTCATTTAGGTCATTTAGGTCTTCCATTGGTGCATTATCACCAATGTAATCATGTCTATCTGTGGTCTTCCTCCCCTCTTCTCCTTCCTTCCTTCCTTCCTTCCTTCCTCCTTCCTCCATTAATGCATTTCTCAATGAACCAAGGTATTCCGAAATATAATAATTTGAGCCTAATTGTTTGAGTCAGAATTCTGACTTCTTCTATTATCCATTTATTTGTTTTCTGGGTTAACCACATATTTTCAAGGGTGTCCTCCAACACAAAGTTCAAAGCCATCAATATTCCTTCTCTCCTGCTTCTTCAGAGTCCATTTTTTTCCTTCCAAAGAGTGTCACTAAAGAAATCACTATATACATGAGACTAGTATTTGCAAATATAGACACATCACAGCATCTGAATATCTTTTCCAAAGCCTTCATTGCTACTCTGACAAAAATAGAGGCTGTCCTTGACTTACAACCACAATTCAGCCCCAAATTTCTGTTGCTACATGAGGCATTTGTTAAGGGAGTTTTGCACCATTTTATGAACTTTCTTCACGCAGTTGTTAAGTGAATCACTGCAGTTATTAAATAAGTAACAGGGTCGTTAAGTGAATCTGCCTTCCCCATGGACTTTGCTTGTCAGAAGGTTACAAGAGTTGATCACATGACCCTGGGACACTGCAACCATCATAAATACAAGTTGCCATGCATCCAAATTTTGATCATGTGACGAAGGGGAATGCTGCAATGGCCGGAAGGGTGGAAAATGTCCCTTTTTTTCCAGTGCCGTTTCAACTTTGAATGGTCACTGAATGAACTGTTGTAAGTTGAGGACTATCTGTAGTCTGCGGCATGTTTCTTGACTGAAGGTTCCTTTTCTGTGGATAGTTGATCTTCGAAGGCAGAAGATGTCTACCGTTTCATTATCTTCACTGTCAGTTTTAAAGTTAATTTCTGTATCTGTTGTCGTTCATTTGCTCTCTTCGATATTAAATCTTCTTAGTCCTGTTTTGTTTTTTTCACTAGGCTCCTTGACTTTCCCGTAGGGAATAGGGCGGCATATAAATAAAATGAAACTCAAACTCAAACTTTGATTACCAGAACGGGCAAGTCATTTTGTGTTTTCAGCTATCAAGAGTACAGGCATAAAGATAGCGCAAGTTATTGATGCTCCTTCCTCCAGTTTTAAAACCAAACTCATCTTCTTCCAATCTAACCTCCCTCGATAGTGTATATACTCAGCATATTGGCTGGAAAAGTAGGGAGAGAATATACAGCTTGGTCTCATGCCAAAAAGCGTATTCTTTCTAGACAGTGGACAAGATTTCAATTCAGAACACCTTCAAGGATCCCCATTTTCCTAAGGACATTCCACAGTTTGACAAGGTTAACAGAACTGCATGTCCTTCTGTAATAAATGAAGCACATATGTACTTCTTTTTTTATATATTCTTCAGCTTTCTCAATTATCTGGTACACATCAACAATAATGTCTCTCGTTTTGTTTCTTTTTCTCAAAAACCAGCTTGAACATCTGGCATCTCTCTTTCCATGTAATGTTCAAATCTGTATTGGATGACCCCAAGCATTCATTAGCTAGCAAGTGAAATTAAGGCCCATTATACAATAGTTTGCACACTCTGCTAAATCGCCTGTCTTCGTTATTGGTATGCAGCTTGACTTAGTCCGATGGGTTGGGTTGGCCATTATCCCATTTTCCAGACCGGGTGGTATCATTTGGTTAGAGCTTCACTGATTTTTGGAGAATGACCCAGGGTGGTGGGTTACAGTTCTCCAGGAAGTATGGAACACATTCCAGAAAGGGGAGGGAGAGAAGAGGAAGCCCAACCCAGAACTGGGATAGGAGACAGAGGAAGAGAGTAAAGATAGTCACTTTACAGAATCTCCCAGAGTATATTTGTTAGACTAGTAGTAGTGAGGGCATAGTAGGAAGATCCAATCTGGGTCGGTTACCAGGACCAGATGTTTAATCTTTCGAACTTTTGAACTCATGCTGGAGCCAATCTAGAAGTTGATAGTCTAGAACAGTGGTAGTCAATCTGGTCCCTACTGCCCACTAGTGGGCATTCCAGCTTTCATGGTGGGCGGTAGGAGTTTGCAGTAACTCTGCTTTATAAATTTTATAAAGTAAAGTTACTTCCCTACTTTATAAATCACCATTACTGTGGAACCTGTGGGCAGTTAGAAAATTTTACTACTAACAGAGATACAAAAGGGGATGGTAGGTATAAAAACCCCTGTTCTAGAAAGACTGCAGAGAAGAGCAACAGAAATGATTGGGGGACTGGAGGCTAAAACATATGAATAACGGTTGCTGGAACTGGGTATGTCTAGTTTAATGAAAAGAAGGACTAGAGGAGACATAACAGCAGTCTTCCAATATCTCAGGGGCTGCCACAAAGAAGAGGGAGTCAAGCTAGTCTCCAAAGCACCTGAGGGAAGAACAAGAAGCAATGGGTGGAAACTAATCAAGGAGAGAAGCAACCTAGAACTAAGGAGAAAATTCCTGACAGTCAGAACAATTAACCAGTGGAACAACTTGCCTTCAGAAGTTGTGAATGCTCCAACACTGGAAGTTTTTAAGAAGAGATTGGATAACCATTTGCCTAAAATAGTGTAGCTGCTGCACACTGCTGGCTCCTATTGAAATGGTTGTCCACCAGGACTCCAACAGTCCAACAGGACTCCGCAGTCACTACTATTGAGCAAAGTACCACCTATACTGTACCTGTGCATTTTGTTTTTCTTGCCTAAACGTAGAACTTTTTTCACCATTGAATTTCATTTTGTGAGATAGCACCCAATGTTCAAGTTTGTCAAGATCCTTCTGAATGTTAAGCCTATCTTCCAGAGTGTTGGCTATTCCTCACAGCTTGGTGTCATCTCCAAATTTGATGAGTTCCCCATTGTTCCACCTTGTTCTTGGGTTTTGCTTGATATTCTTTTATTCTTGCTTGCTGTGTTTCTGTATATATTTTATTAATTTCTATAGCCTTCTGACTCAGTATAGACCGGAGTGCTGATCTGATTTCATATTCTAGCACTAGAGGTTCTTCTACATGTGGAATAACTTCTAAAGTATCTTGGATGTTAACCTCTCTAGTGTATGAAACTTCAGTATATTCATTCCATCTTTGTTTGATCCTCTTCCAGTTACTCTCTGTCCATTGGCAATTTTTAGCATATATGTTGCAGGCTGAAACCTCCTTCTGAGTTCAGATATCCTTTGGAAAACCGTCCTTGGTTTTTCCATCTTTCATGTCTTCACAGATATGGGTGTAACCCTGCTTTTTGTCTCTTCTAACAACTCTCTGAAAGTCTTTGTCAAGTTCTTTCTTGTCTTTGACTTCTTTTCTTGGCAAATCTACCATCTGTTCTGACATCCAGTTAGCTTTCTTCTGTTCATTGGTTTTTAACAATCTCATTTCACATCTTTTCATCAATAATAATTAATTTGATTATTATTTTTTCCCATTAGAAAATGTCAAAAAGGGAAGTGCTGTGATGTAGTTCATTCTTATCTTGATCCAGGAACATCAGAAATTCAGTTCCATGAACAGACCTAGCGACTGAGATAATTATTAAGCTAGTACCATCAGTTCTCAATCCTTGGCTAAAAAGTGGATAAAGAGAAATAGATCCAACCTTCCTGCCATATCTGGAGCTTTAGAGCAATATAAATTGGACTTTTACACTCGTGTAGAGCAGAGGGGGTATTCAGCCAGTTCTGACAGGTTCTAGCAAACCGGTAGCGGAAATTTTAAGTAGTTCGGAGAATTGGCCAATACCATCTCTGGCTGGCTCCACCCCCATCTATTCACTGTTTCTGGTTCAAGACTGACAGCTTAACCAGAAGACTGGACTGAATAGTCATATTAACCATAGTTAATTAAATATATATGTACATACAATGAAATCTAATTTGGTTTCTCCTCTGATTGCACAATAATTCTCAATCTCGAATATAAAGGTACAGGTTCCCCTCGCACATATGTGCTAGTCGTTCCCATTTCATCTCTGTTTCAAAGCCGAAGAGCCAGCGCTGTCCGAAGACGTCTCCATCAGGGGTGGGTTGTTGCTGGTTTTACTACCGGTTTGCAACCTGCGTGCAATGCATAGGCGTGCTGTTCAATGTAAATTGTTCTGCGCGCAATTTAAAGTGAACTGTGCATGTACAGTCACTAAAACCCAACATGCCGGTGACATCAGTGGCAGCGAGGGAACTGGTTCGGGGGCATGTCAGGCCTGGGTCACTGCTGGTTCTGCGACACAAGCCTGAATTCCACTACCGGTTCAACTGAACCGGGCCGAACCAGTAGCAACCCACCTCTGGCCTCTGTGGTCATGTGACTGGCATAACTAAATGCTGAATGTGCACAGAACACTGTTACCTTCCCACCAAAGTGGTCCCCATTTTTCTACTTGCATTTTTTCGAACTGCTAGGTTGACAGTTATCCAAAATAAAGGATGTTTTTTGCTTCAAAAACAAAATGCCATGCCTTTCTTCTAAAATAAAATGAAAAAATACCAGGGAGAAATGGGAAGAGAAAGAATATCAAGGATGTAGATTAAACTAATGGGCATAATGCAAACATCAGAAATGCTGAAAAAGAAAGGGAGGGAACATTATCTAAAAATCCAAAGATAGAAAGTTATAATAAAAAAAACCTACTGGCTATAATTATGGTATTAGCAAGCCACAAAGTACTTATATTGAGAGTTGGTGTAACCTGGGTGCTCATTTTTTTTCTTTATTTCAAAAAAAAAAAAGGTTGAAAAAGAAGGGGAAATGTTCAGAAGAAATTTTATAGCCCTATAGATGCGTGAACTTCGATAATAAAATTTCTGGCGTAATTTGTTTCATAGTCATCGAAGAACTATCTTACATTCATCATCCTGAATTTGGTATAAGGAGCCCATTTCCTAATGGAATGCGGCATTTATGCATAGAATTCATAGAAAACACTCTTGTCTCATTATTTTGGATTACATGTCATTAGTATGCATTAGCAAAGTCTTTCAGTGGTTTTGTGAAACTCTCTTATCCTTCTTTATTCCAGTTTTCTAAGACTCCTGTCAATATGTGACAGTAGAACTTCAGTGGAAAGATTGGTCTTCAAAATGCAGCATTGCTTTTGAAGGATTTGAAAGATCCCAAGTTAACTTTCCAGCATCTACGATAGGATGGGAAAACCCTATCTTTGATTCCCTAGGATCTGTTATGGATCTCTCTGGGAAAATTGTACAACGGTCTGGTAAGGTGGACACTATAGTACCAGTGGTGGGATTCAAATTTTTTTTACTACCAGTTCTGTGGGCATAGCTTGGTTTGTGTGGCATGGTTTGGTGGGCATGGCATGGCTTGTAGGCATGGCAGGGGAAGGATACTGTAAAATCCCCATTCTCTCCCCACTCCAGGGAAAGGATACTGCAAAATCCTCATTCCCTCCACACTCCAGGGGAAGGATACTGCAAAATCCCCATTCCCTCCCGATCAGCTGGGACTCGGAAGGCAGCGAATAGATGGTGGTGGGGCCAGTTAGAAGTGGTATCTACCGGTTCTCTGAGCTACTCATAATTTCTACTACCGGTTCTCTAGAACTGTTCAGTACCTGCTTAATACCACCTCTGTACAGTACAGCCTGCTCCATTGGCTGTAGCACACAATTGTATTTCAACAATTGAAATCGATCCAACATGCTTTGCTTTGGGTGAAATCTGTTTTAGTTGCCACACTATGGGGAGAAAATGTTGGGTCTCTACAAAGAGTGCAGAAAAGAGCAACAAAGATGATTAGGAGACTGGAGGCTAAAGATACAAATAGTTGCAAGAATTGGGTATGTCTAGTTTAATGAAAAGAAGAACTAGAAGTGACATGATAGCAGTGTTCCAAATCTCAGGGGTTGCCAAAAAGAAGAGGAGGTCAACTATACTCCAAAGCATCAGAAGGCAGGGCAAGAAACAATAGATGGAAACTAATCAAGGAGAGAAGCAACCTAGAACTAAGGAGAAATTTCCTGACAGTTAGAACAATTAATCAGTGGAACAACTTGCCTCCAGAAGTTGTGAATGCTAAAACATTGAACATTTTAAAGAAGAGATTGGATAACCATTTGTCTGAAGTGGTGTAGGGTTTTCTGCCTAAGCAGGGGTTGGACTAGAAGACCTCCAAATTCCCTTCCAACTCTGATATTCTGTTATTTTGGTGTGCCTAACGTCACTGTCCTACTGTCTCCATTTATTTGTATCCATTTCCTCTGTTCTTATTCATGTTTATTCTTGTACATGAGTGACCAACTAACTAACTAACTAAATAATAAATAAATAAATATTAATGAATGGCAGTGTTGTTGGAGGATTGAGCATTCTGGTTCCATCAGTTTGGGAAGCCTCTTGCAGGTCCCCCCCACCCTCTTTCTCCATCTTGAGTTAGACAGTTTTTCCTTTCCAGACATCTTCTGGAAGCTGCCCAGAGTTATCATACCTTATGAAAGAAATAAACATCCAGTCCCATCCTTCGGTTATGGGAGTTCAACTCCTAAAATTTCCCAAATATGTATGACTATTACCCAGAATTGGAGGCATTGGAAACAATGCAGGCAAAGAATACCTGGCTGAGAAAAAGTAGCACATGTGAAAGACAGGAGAGACGATATATTGATGGGGCAATGTGTAGCACCCGAGTCTGATGAATCAAATATGTTTTTCTCCCCAACATGCCATGTTTCCTTTCTTCTTCCCCTTGGATTAAAAAAAAAAGAACCTTCTGCTGTGGGCTTGTTTTAGACTCCTGCCAGAAAGCCATATAAGATTATTAACTCTTGGGGAACCCATGAAAATCAGAAATTTAAAAAGAAAAAAAAATCAACAGACAATAGAGTTAAAAGTGGTATTGATTTTCAGTAGCTGGAGGCATCAAACATAGGGAGAGAATTCAGCTTCCACACTACTTCTTCCTCAAAGTAAGAGCACGTTAACAGTGTGAAATGTTTTGTGAAGGGAGATGTTGAACATCTCCTGCGAAGGAAACTGCACTTCGAATTTGTGCATGGAGAGATCCGATGGGCAATTCATGGCGAAGCTTTAATTTGATCCCTAGGATGAACAGTGAACTAGACCCAATGGCCTAAATGCCTTATTCCAACCAGTCAGAATAGAGCTGGAAAGGACCTTGGAGGTCTTCTAGTCTAACCCCTTGCTCAAGCAGGACCCTATACCAGCTAATCTTTTTGTCCTCATGTGCTGAAATTGTGCATGTGCATGCTATTGCGTGCCCACACCCACAATGCAATGTGCCTCACCCTCTGCACATGCACACGTGACCCCCCCACACACACACATGCATGGCCAAACCCTCCCCTGCACAGCCTATCCAGCCTCCTGCACCATGCCAGAGGGGAGGGGCATTTTCACCCTCCCCAGGCTCCAAAGGCTTTCCTTGAGCCTCTAGCCTTCCACCAACATATCAATAAATGTCTTTCAAGTTTCACAGTCTTTTAAAAGGAGAGATTGATTAATCAGCCACAAGTCATTTCTTGGGAATTTATCTTGGGGCAGGGGATTGCTGCTTTGTCTACCCCACCATCCAGAGCAACAAGACGGATGGATTCCAAAGGAGTCAGGAAGGAACAATTTCCAGTTTATTATGCTTGAAATTGTCATTTTCCCCCAGTACCATAACTTAAGTAAAAGAAAAATAAAGTCAAGGATTTTTTAAAAAAAAAGTTGGGAAAAAAGGTCAGGAAAGAAAAAAAAAATCTCTTCATCTTAAGTAGTAATCCAAAGTAAAAGTAGCCAACAGCATAGGGAGCTATTCTGGGTAATGTCTCCATAGGAACAGTAATAATAGGAAGTTATTTAGGGGTTTGTTTAAAGTCAATTAATAGAGTAGGTTTAACCAATTAATTGGCTTAAATATCTCCCAAGTGAGGAATGCAATCATTCTGGGTTAGGCATACCAGAGCGATCAACAAAGAAATAAATCTGTATTTTACATGAAAGTAAACCAATACTATTTACTTTCATGCATACCATGTTTTCCCAAAAATAAGACAGGGTCTTATTTTCTTTTGACTCCCAAAATAAGAACTTGATCTTATTTTCGGGGAGGTCTTATTATTTTTGATATGCAGGAGGCGGCGAGCATGGTCACCTCATGGCTGCTGCTATGCTGCTATATTTTCAAGGAGGGCTTATTTTGAGGGGAGGGATTATTTTAGTGCATGCGCTCAAAACCCCTTTTGAGCTTATTATTCAGAAAGGGCTTATTTTTGTGGAAACAGGGTACTTTCAGTACTATGGTGCTGGAGAAGACTCCTGCGAGTCCCTTGGACTGAAGTGTTTCATGGCAGGAATTCAGATATAGATTGCCATTGCTTTTTTCCTAGGACTGAAGCAGAATGACTGGCTAAAAGGCTGCCCAGTTGGTTTTGTGCCTAAGGTAGCACTGTTCTTGGTTTCTAGACTGACTCTCTTTGCTCAAACTTAATGTCCTTGTGTTGTCTTAGGGAATAGCAAAGTACCTACAGAATTAAATAATTTCCTTCTTTCCTTGATGTGATGCCTGACAATCCTGGTACATACTACTCTAAAGTGTCGTTTGGAGACTCTGCTTGGTATATTTAGGGCTACTAAGCCTAGACTGCCAAACTCAGAGATACAATTTTCCAAAAAGTAAAAAGCTAAAACAAGATTCTCAAGCTCCATCAAAATCCTCCAAATCTCTGCCCAGACCATTTTATTTTCACACTCCCCCATCTATATTTCACTTTACATAATGAAAAGATTGCATTTCACCATTGTAAAATAAAAAAAGAATACTGTTTTCATATTGCAATTTATGGGAAGTGTGTGTAGTTAGTTATGCTACTAGAAAGAACAATAAATTTTGTTTTCTAAGCCCTCTAAATTTTCAGAGTAGCTCTGCTGAGTCTTTGATAGGATTACAGAAATTTCAACACATTGAGAAGCAGGTTCAGAGAGGTGTTTTAGTCCCAAACGATTTTTAGAAGAGATATAGATGATAGATAGATAGATAGATAGATAGATAGATAGATAGATAGATAGATAGATAGATAGATAGATAGATAGATAGATGATAGAAAGGATAGAAATGGAGAAGAGGAGAGTAGGATAGAGGAAAGAAAGAAAGAAAGAAGAAGGAAGGAAGGAAGGAAGGAAGGAAGGAAGGAAGGAAGGATATATAGAGAGATGATAAGATATATGATAGCTAGATAGTTAGATATGACAGATAGATATGACAAAGAAAGAAAGAAAGAAAGAAAGAAAGAAAGAAAGAAAGAAAGAAAGGATAGATAATGATAAGAGAGAGAGAGAAAGACAGAAAGATGTAAGAGATAGATAGATAGATAGATAGATAGATAGATAGATAGATAGATAGATAGATAGATAGATAGATAGATAGATAGGCATCGCTGCATAGCTTCAGAATCAAGTCCGCATTTGTGTGATGTTAAAACATCATCTCCCTTTAGTAGCTAAGCCAATTTGCTTCTAATTCAACTAGAGGCATTTGGAACTACAAGAAAATTAGTCTTTTTTTTTTTTTTAAGAATTCTCTGGTTCTGTTGAGTTTGCAGTAGTTAATTTCCCCAGTAGTAGGACTGTCTGCCTTGAGTCACCACACAGCTCCTTGGCTTCAGCTGCCTGGGACCCAGGTCTTCCAAGGGGGAAAAGGGCTTGTTGGCTTTGCATGTCTCGCTCTAAGGAATTGTGTGGCTTTGTGGGGGGCAGGGGAGGGGGGAGTTACAGTTCAGATAAATGCATCAAACATGAAAGGGAGGATATGTACGTATGGAAGCAACTCCTGTTGTTTTCCTTTTCGTGACATGGGGTTGAGGACCAACTTGGGGAAGAACTGAGGGTTTTGCTCAACATTCTTGGTGTTTCACAAATCATTTTCAAAATGCTCTGGGGAACAGAAGCAATGGCAAGATAATGCTGCCCTACATTTCATTTCCGCTTTCGCGATTCAATCACATTCCGTAGCAAAATACCAGCCGCTCGCGCGACCTTTCACTTCTCCTACCTGTGCTACTCCGGTGGCAAAGATCAACCAACTTACTAGCTTGCTACTGGAAATGCCAGACTCTTCCAGCAAGGTGACTGAATTAACTCTAATGTATTCCATTTCCAGGAAGAAGTTTGACACCATTTTTCCATCAGCCATGGAGAGGAATGCATCAGCCGACAGCAAATTTGTTACTGCAGCTAAAAAAAGAGTCAGTCCTTCCTCGTGCAATTTTCCTTTCCTTCCACAAATTCTTAACGTTCTCCAGCCTTCCACATTCTGCAATGTCAGCTTGTTCAAATAACAAATCTGATAGAAGGGAGGTTCCATCACAGAAAAGTTATCTGGGGGAAGGTGGGTGGTCATGTGGCCCGCTAGCAGCCAGTGGAGCTGGCAGCAGATTCAGACAGTGAGGAGGTTGGGCCAGTCCTGTAGTCTGTGGAAGGTACTGATGGGGGCTTTGTGTTGGAGGCAGAGATGGGGCCAGAGCCATATGCCAGTTATCAGCTGCCTTTGGAGTCAGACATCAGTGAAGCAGCTGGGGCCTGTTTCAGAGGTGGTACTCAGCAGGTTCTGACCAGTTCTGGAGAACCAGTAACAGAAATTTTGAGTAGTTTGGAGAACTGGTAAATACCACATCTGACTGCCCCTGCCCCCATCTATTCTCTGCCTCCCGAGCCCCAACTGATCAGGAGGAAATGGAGATTTAGCAGTAACCTTCACCTGGAATGTGGAGGGAATAGGTATTTTGCAGTATCCTTCCACTGCCACACCCACCAAGCTACGCCCACCAAGACATACCATGCCTATCAAGTATGCCCATAGAACCGGTAGTAAAAATTTTGGAATCCTACCACTGGCCAGTTCCCAGTGTGTGTATGTGCAGGGTTGCCAGACAAAGGGAACAGCTAAAGAACAGGGATCATCTTGGGAGTAAGGCCAGATGGTGAATGGCCCCTCCCAGAGGAAATAAAAGAGGAGTGAAAGGGGAGTGAAGTTTGGTTCACTTAATTGGTTTGTGAGTCTCTGAGACTCCTTGCCAAGTTTTGCAGATATCAGCCTGTCAGTTCTCCAATCCAGATAATGTGGCTTGGGTACAGATAATGTATGCATTACAGATAATGTGATTGTAAATCCTCCCTTGAAAGATTTTGCTGGATGTGAATGAGCAGAATTCACAATAAATTAATAAAAGCGTTTTTTGTCAGGACCAGGAGTTTGCTTCATGCTCTTGGGAAGCCCAGGTCAAGACAGGTAGGGTAGAAAAGGTATGTCATTTTCAGTTCCTTAATTCTTTCTGGAATCTGAGACGTAAAGACGGGAGATTCTAGAAATTGTCGGGGAGAAGCCAGATGAGAGCAGCCAGTTAATTATGCTTCCCTTTAACATCCCCGCCTTCATCCCTACCAGCTTTCACTGGCATCGAAAATCAAATTGAAATGCAGGTTAAAAAAAATAATTTCATCTTCAGAAGCGATATATTCCTATCAAATCTTCCTAATCCCACTTTCGCTTCATAAGTAGGCTGCCTGGAGAGAGGGGGTGGAAACAAAATCACTTGCTCATGCTACACCGGGGGAAAAAACTTAATAGAGTTAGCAAAATCATTAAACCTGGGTGGCTTTGAGAGATCCAGGAAGCCTTAAGCTGGGTGTTGTGGCCCACCAGCAGAGCTGGCAGCAGATTCAGACAGTGAGGAGGCTGGGAGGAAGATGGGCCAGTCCTGGTGTTTGGGGAAGGCTCTGATGAGGGCTCTGTGTCAGAGGCAGAGAGGGGGCCAGAGGCAAATGCCAGTTATCCGCTGCCTTCAGAGTCAGACATCAGTGAGGCAGACAAACAGCTGGAGCCTGTTCCCAGTGTGCGCATGTGCAGAGTTGCCGGATGAAGGAAATAGCTAAAGAACAGGGGTCGACTTGGGAGTAAGGCCAGATGATGAATAACATCCCCCCCCCACCCCGCCAGGAAATAAAAGAGGAGTGAAAAGGGAGTGGAATGTGAAGGAGACAATTAGTTCGCTTAATTGGTTTGTGACTCTCCGAGACGCCTTGCCGAGTTTTGCAGATATCGGCCTGTCACCTCTCCCAGCCAGATAAAGTCTGGGACTGTAAATCCTCCCTTGAAAGACTTTGCCCGCTGTGAATGAACAGAATTCACAGGAAATTAATAAAAGGGTTTTTTTTTTTTCCTGGGACAAGGAGTTTGCTTCATGCTCTTGGGAAGTCTCGGTCGGGAACACTGGGTGGTGTTAGGTCCTGGAAAAAGACAAAAAAACTGTTGTCTTCTGTTGCAGGGGGAAGGTGGGGTCGGATTGTCCTGGCTGATTCAGAGACAGCCAATTTGCACAATGTCCAGATGAAATAACGCCAGTAACACTGTTAGGGCCCCGCTCAGCGCGATCTAGAGAGCTCTTCCGTTGAGACCTCTTGGCGATCGTATTATTGCTTTTGATCGCCTTCTGTAGTTTATTATCTTCTCTTTCTTCGTATCGTACATTGTTTTGGGATTCTTCCAATGTGCAAATTGTTCTGGGGCTGCTTTGAGGAGAAAGGTGAGACATAGATTTTAGTCTAAATAAATGAGATCCATCCCTTTACAGCCCCTGGGCTTGCGTTGTTGTTCTTTTTTCTTCCCCTTCTTTTAAACTCAACCTAAAGTAGCTCACAACTTCAACAGGGACAACGGAAGGGTATT
This sequence comes from Thamnophis elegans, assembly GCF_009769535.1. NCBI lineage: Eukaryota > Metazoa > Chordata > Lepidosauria > Squamata > Natricidae > Thamnophis > Thamnophis elegans. The sequence continues at coordinate 42,998,712 of NC_045553.1, forward strand.
GAATATTTTGTAAAAAAAATTATATAACAAAAGCAATCCTAAACGAGGCATGAACAATGGTGTTCTAAGTTGCATTAACAAAGCACGAAGTCAGCACAGCAACGAGATTGGTTTTTCTACAGAAGGAGCCTGAGCATTGCCAGCATTCTTGTCACATGACATATGCCTCTTCTGGATATCTCCAAAAACTCCCAAATCTTTCTTTCCTGGCTTCTTTTGCTAGCTTGGCATTGTTTTTGTTGGAAAAGGGCAAGGGCCAGTGTGATTGAGATGGCAGTACAAAGTCGGAAGAGATGTCAAAAATAAAGAAAGTGCCAGAATCTTTTACCTTTCCTTGAGTTAGGAAATAGGATAAGACATTTTTTCCTCCCCTCTCCCTCTCCTTCCTTCCTAACTATCTCCCTCCCTCTCTTCTTTCAACCTTCCTTCCTGACTCTTTCTCTCTCCCTCCCTTTTCTTTTTTCCTTCCTAACTCTCTTCCTCCCTTCTTTCATCCTTCCTTCCTAACTCTCTCCCTCTCCTTCTTCCTTCCTTCCTCTCTCCCTCTCCTTCCTTCCTTACTCTCTCCCTCCCTTCTTTCATCATTCCTTCCATCTTTCCTTCCTTCCTTCCTAACTCTCTCTCTCTATCTCCTTCCTTCCTCTCTCCCTTCTTTCATCCTTCCTTCCTAACAGAGCCGAGGTGGCGCAGTGGTTAAATGCAGCACTGCAGGCTACTTCAGCTGACTGCAGATTTGCAATTTGGCTGTTCAAATCTCACAGGCTCAAGGTTGACTCAGCCTTCCATCTTTCCGAGGTGGGTAAAATGAGGACCTGGATTGTTGTTGGGGGCAATATGCTGACTCTGTAAACCGCTTAGAGAGATCTGAAAGCCCTATGAAGCGGTATATAAGTCTAACTGCTATTGCTAACTCTCTCCCTCCCTCCCTCCCTTCTTTCAACCTTCCTTCACCCTTCCTACCTTCCTTCTTTCTTTCTTCCCTCCTTCCCTCCCTCCCTCATTTCTTTCTTCTTTTCTTTTTCCTTTTTTTCTTTCCATTACAGATTTCATGTTGCCCATTTCAAACTGGAGTAAACAATGCTGATTTTCAAGGGGAACTTTGAAGGCTAGAAGAAACAGAAATAGCATCTGCTGTAATTTGGGGGGGGTCTTATCTTGCCTCCTCTGTTATGATGTGTATGACACCCCCATAATAAAGAAATAATAACCCCCAGCTCCTGAATGATGTTGCAATTCATAAAACAATTAAGTTCAACTGAAAGGTAAAGCAAGAGAAAGCAAATATTTTCACCCAATGTAGTATAATACCATTATCAAAATAGTATAATTTGTGTTCCTGGACTTCACAACCCAGATAATAAATGTAGGCATTTATCTACCCATTCGTTCCTTCCCACGTACATTCTGAACGGAGGAAAAAAACATTATAATAATTGCAAAATCATTACTTTCCTACAGACACAATTGCAGAAATTCATTAATGTTTACAAAATATAGAATGGGAAGTACAGAAAGGAAAACCATATACATGCTTTTATGAGTCATCTCATCATGATTTTCCTTGTTATTACATGACTCATAAAGTAAAAAAAAACATACTTTGCTTTGGATTGGATCTGGTAATGATCCAGTGTGGTCGATACATCTATAGATCACTGAACTACCTAGAAAGGCAGCTGGAGGGATTACTGCCTTATATCACCTATCCTGCCTAAAATATAGCTGGGGGGGGGGCGAGTGGAGAACACCCCACTCCTTTTTAGCTCTGATGATGTTACCTTGTTTGGTAATGAAATGTCTGCAAGAGAACAACAAATCTGAAAGAACACCCAGGACCCCAAAATCCAGACTGAACTGTTTCAAAAAAGCGTTCACTGAAGATGTATAAATATTGAAATTTCTCTACAGAAACAAATTCCAGAAAATGCCACAGGACTTCAAGAACAGTAAGAAAAAATAGCACAAACAGCATGCCAACACTTTGTCTCCTGCTCTTGAACTTTTATTTAAAGTTGTTGTTATTTGTAGATAATGCACCACCATACCTAAAAAATTGCTATATATATATTTTCTTTTTACATTAACATTTTTATTGAGTTCTAAAGTAATATAAAATACAAAGTAAATAGGAAAGCAGTGGGGAAGAAAAGAGGAAGGGGAGGTGAGGAGAGATAAGAAAAGAAACTTTTTGCGTTTTCAAAATAATATAAACAAGCTGTTTCTAAAAAGATCTATCAGTCTAATCAGTAAATCCCAAAGTCAAAAGTTTCATTCTTCCCCACATCAAGCATAAAGTTCAGATGCTGACTCGCAGGGGTCTGGGTAGAAATTTTAGAAATTAGGTAGTGGAAGAGGGTAGAGGTGGGAGGAATACCTAGACTGAACATCCAAGAAGCAGATGTAGACAGAGATAAAGATTTAAGAGAGGAATTTAGGAGGCAAGTAAAAAAAAAGCATAGCAAAATTTATTTATTGAAGCGGGCAAGAGACGATGGATGGATGATTTCTTTGTGTTGTTGTTGTTGTTATTGTTGTTGTTGTTGTTCTGATTTGCTTTTCCTTTTCTCTCTATTGCTTCTCTTTTTTTTTAGCTAGGTGACATGATTAGCAGCCAGATAGGAAATAAAAAAAAGTTGTTCAATAAAGGGTGATATGATTAAAAGCTAGAATAAGTGATAGAAATAAGAGAAGGGGGAATATTAGTGCATACATTTTTATATAACAAAATGACAGTAAGATCAAGAGAAAACATGGAACGAGTGAACTGTCAGGTGCTGCTTCATTTAATAATCAGGAAAGAAACCACTCAACTCCATTCTTGAAATTAAGTGTACTTTTACTAATTACAAATGATAAGTAGCAAAGCAAAGCTGAGTCTGGGTAAATTGGCGCGAAAGCAATGGATATCATGTATAATTCAATCCCCTCCACTTGGCACCCCATTCCATAGTCCAATAATAATTCAACCAACTGTCAGGTGGGAGATATCTTCAAAAAACATCATCAGGCTGGAATGCTGGATAGTTAGCCTTGGCGGGAAACTCCCTTTCTCCACATGCGCAGAGAGATGGTCAGGACAGCTTCTAGAACACTCCTCCAGCACATAATGATTCCCCTCCCAAATACCATGCCCCCCCTCCCCGATTCAATGGCAGCCAAAGCAGCAGCGAAGCGAATGATAGACCGTGACCTAATATAAATGTGTATTATTATTAGAAATACATAAGTTGATTGAATGTAATAATTATGATTAACATCATTAGTTTTATTTGAATTAGAATGTATGACAACCAGGTGCGATACTGTTCATGCATTGATTTGACATATTTATAAAAGAAACCCTTTTTAAAAAAGTTCAGAAGCGGTCTCTATGTAGAAACAAAATTACTGCTATATATTTTCTGACCTTTGGTAGATCTTCATCCTAGAGACAGAGGCTTTGTCTCTGGAGGCTTTCCTCGAGTGCCTGGGTGGACAAAAATGGCCTCCGCAGGCTCCAGAGGCCCCCTGAACTTCCGGTAGGCCTGTTTTTTGCCCTCCCGGAGCCTCTGCACGTACCCTGCATTTACCTACATCCAAAATGGGCTGCATGGGGACTCCTCAGAGGGGTGGGGTGAGGTGGGTAGGGCCAGCCAGGAGTGGGATTTGGAGGTTCTCCGAACTGCATAGAATCTTAGCTAGAGGTTCTTCTGAACCCGCAGCAGCCCACCCCTGTTGAAGATGCCAACTTGGGGAATGCTGATCTACAGAGGATCGCCGTGGATCTCCAGATTTCATGTTCACGTATTTCTCACTTATCTGGGAAAACCAGGGATTCGGGCTGCACTGTCTTAACCCCTGTATCGTATTTCTTCAGTTTTGCCCGTAATGAACGTTCTGTGAACTAGAAAAAGTAGATTTCATCTAAAAGAGGGTTTATCTGAGAAAATGCTAAATTCTTTCTTCCTGTGAAGCCGTGAAGAGGCTCTTCATTCCTCCCAGGAGGCACTTCTTAGTACAAAGCCAAGGAATTGCAGGTGGGGAGGGAAAGAAACAGTGGGGGAGAAAGACTGAGAAGAAGGAGGAGGAGATAGTTCAATTATTTAGAAGTGTCACATTGAATTTATTTATCCTGATGGTGCAAATAAAAAAATAATGACAAGGAGGCCCAGACTGATGGTTTAATACAATACTGGTGAGTTTCCTAGCAGCTAGAAGCTGAGGAGATGTTGGGGATCATCTAAGAATCTTAATTGGACTCTTTTAGCACCAGCACCGAAAAGAAGACAGAAAATAAGCATGTAAATAAAGAAAGACCCCCTGACTTGCTTCCACACAGTTAAAATCTCTTCTCTGTAAAGATATCTATTAGCAGCCAAGTTTCTCTATGCACGCGGGATAAATCTGCTATGAAAAACTGGAATCAAAATAGCAAGCATAGTAAATGAACTAACTCGGCAGGGGTGGTTTAAGCTAGATCCCCAGAGACAAACCCTTCTTTTAAAACAAAATAAACGCCCAAACTGAACAAGTGTGAATGGAGAATGAAGATAGTGAACTATGAATAGGGAAGATGTTTTCTGGAGCTCCATTGAATGTGATTTAGATTAAAACTAAGAACTATGTAGTCAAATAAATATATCAAGAAGGGGGGGCACGAGGGCTCAGTGATTAAAAGATGATATGTCAGGGTTCCAAATAGCATCCAAAAGTAAATCAGAGTCCGAGGCAAAGTATTGCTCAAAGTTCCAATTTATCAAGAGAGCCATGTTGGCACATCTGGGAAAACCCGAATCTGAAAGGTTCCCATTTTCCCCCAACTAGTTGAAAGTTCAAGATCTTGCCCCCACACCCACAAGTCCATCACATGGTCCAATCTCCCACTGCCATGCTGGCAGTTCCACCCATCCAGTCCCGGTCAGGTGCAGAGGCACAAAGACAAAGGATGACCTTGGCTCTCTAGAAAGAATGTTGTTATGGCTACATAGCATCTAACTCCGTACAATCCCCCCTCCCATTTCCCACAAAAGAAAATGCATAGTAGAATAAAAGAAAGTGTGGCAGGCCAAAGATCCAAGAGAAAAGATGGTACTAATCTTTTAGTAAAACTAATATTTACAGTTGGAGGGGTGACAAAACATCACACTGTCATGATGTAACCTCTGCCTTTTTTCCACATGTATCTTGATGTTACATGCAGTCCATGTGCACCGGAGACAGCTTATATTGTGAAGTAACAAGGCTCACTTCATTCAAGAGCCATGGTGGCACAGTGGTTAAAATGCAGTATTGCAAGTTACTTCTGCTGACTGCCTATAAATGTGTCAGTTCAAATCTCACCAGGTTCAAGGTTGCCTCAACCTTCCATCCTTCCAAGATGGGTAAAATGAAGACCCAAATTGTTGGGGGAAAGAGGCTGACTCTGTAAACTGCTTAGAGAGGGCTGTGAAGCACTGTGAAGCAGTATATAAGTCTAAGTGCTATTAGATTTGTTTTTGATGAAAATCATTGGATTCTGCATGTACCTCTGTACTTGATGCAATTACATCCTACCTGAGCAAGACTAGAAGACCTCCAAGGTCCCTTCCAACTCTGTTATCCTGTTACTTCTTAAGTAAGTTTATGTGGGATTCTTTTGCAGCTCATTAGACAATTCACTTCAGTAAATCTCATGAAGATACATCTGAAGGGATTTTCTTTTTCCTGGACATTTTCAGACAGGAATAGTTGCCACCAGGGTCTGATCTTAAGATAGGACTGGAGAAATGTCCACCCAGTTTCTCTGCCTGCCAATTGGTAGCAAACTTTGAAATATCACTTGTACCTTAGTAAGCATTAAATTAGGAAGAACTGATTTATAGAGAGTCGTTGGTGCAGGTGATTGAAAGCTTAATCTTACAATCTTGATGAGACTTTGAAATTGTTGCAAATCTCTAGCTTCACTCACATGCACAGCCTCTAGACTAGATCATGAAAAGCATGATCTTCGTCCTTGAGTTATCCCAAGACAAATGGATCCTATCTTTGTATCATCTAAAACCACTACTGGGAGAGATACCCATTAAAGAGAATGTTTGGGAGACAATGAGTCTTCTCCACTAATGAATTATAGAGCAATCCACCTATCTTATAGTGCCACAACTCTCTTGAGAACAAGAGCATCTCAGAGCAGAAATGCCAATTTTATCAAACTGAACCGTCCCATCTCTAAAAGGGAAACGTAAAACAAGGCATCTATCAAGCCATGAGAAAGGAGGAGAACATTTTGCTGGCTTTCAGTGGATATGAGACAGAACAACACATGTTGATAGAAAGACAGCAAAGTGCTTAAAATGACTTCATCATCGAATGCAATGAAGATGCTAACCAACCCATGCTGTTGGCAGAAAGCTATGGCTCTCTGGCCATTTTCACTCTAACACAGCACAAAAAGTAACTGGCAATATCATTTTCCAGCTATGTCATCCCCCCCCCTCCTCCTCCTCCTCCTCCTCCTCCTCCTCCTCCTCCTCCTCCTCCTCCTCTTCTTCTTCTTCTTCTTCTTCTTCTTCTTCTTCTTCTTCTTCTTCTTCTTCTTCGTCTTCTTCTTCTGCTTCTCTCTTTCTATCTCTTGCCCACGGCTTGCATATCTTTTTGGATGGTATCTTGCCAGGTCTGTTTTGGGTGCCCGCGAGGTTGCTGGACATTGACTTCTAGTTGGTAGGCAGCCTTGGTAATGGTGGAAGGTGCTACTCTCTGGACATGTCCATACCAGCAGATCCGGCCTTCTCTCATCTTGGTGCCATACCAAAATCCCCATGATCTTGCCTTTATCTTGCCCCCCCAGTCCATGCATGAACAGGCTGAAGTCAACATTAAAGGAAATGATCTTAACAAAGGTTTTTCTTTCTTATTTGAAGCCTAATAAAGGAGAATATTTGTAGCTCAGGATTGAAATGAGGGGCTCTTGGTACTCTCTGAGGTTAGTTGTTTTCTTGCAGATGTTTCATTATCAAACTAGGTAACCCAATCAGTGCTAGCATGGATGATATTAGTTAATGTGGGTAACAAAAGAAAATAACCAAGGTCAGAGAGCACCGAGGACCTCTCATTTCAAGACTGTCCAAGACAAACTGAGAGAATGGAATATTTGTTAGACTTTGACATCCAGTAACTTGGAGTGAAAGCAGAAGATTGCTGGTGACTAGAAGCAAAGTATCCTTAAGGAATATATCAATGAAGATTCTCAATCATCCAAGCAAAAGTGTTTAAAGGTTGAGTCATGGCAACTAGACTAATTATTTGTGGTTAGTTGGAGCCGTTTTTCTGCTCATCCAAGCTGCTTCACCTTGGTGAGACCAGAGTTGGTACATTCCAACAACTTTTTGCTTAACTAGCTTGTTCTGACTGATGAACCTGCTGGGATGAGCAGCAAAACATCTCAAACTAACAATAAAACATTATTCCCGTCATCAGGATTCAACCTTCAAATATCATTAAGGAAACAAGTAGTTTCATTGCGACATAATTTTAAAAGATTTTTTAAAAAGTAGGAGGACAATGTTGTAACCTGGTAGTATGGAAAAACGCAAGACTAATGAGTTGATCACCATCCAGACTGAGGTGCAAAGGAAATGGATCAACATCAGCCCTTCTCTTCCCCCGCCCCACAAAAAAAAAACCATAGGCAACATGAAATAATGACTTCATTCGCTATTGTATCTATTGTGCAATAAATGTAATGCAATTCCTAAATGCCAACAGATTTCCTTTCATGCTATCTTCTTCTTCTTTTGTAATAAAAAACCCCTCTTTTTACAGTTTGAGAAGTATGCTTTAATTAGCATAACATTTAAATTAGCAAATGGAATCTTAATTAGCTGAGGAAATAGACTTTTTGTCGGGAGTAGCTTGCTAAAACAAATAAATTCTCTTCCCTCTTTCAAGAGCCATTTGCTTATGGCATGTTAAATGGCCTGGTATACCATAAACAATTTGAGACGAGTAATTAAATTAGAAAACATGCTGGCAGGACTACCTGCTTTCAGATTATGTGGAGTTCAGCAAGAAATTGCAAGCCCCTTGCCACTGTGGAAGGGACCAAACCCTTGTCTTCTGCCATGATATATTTATTTACATCGGGCTGTATGGCTCATAAATGCAAGCACAGCCTGGTGATAGCAAGCTAACTACAACAGCTGGTTCTCAGAGCAATAAGGAGTCAAGCAGCCATTTCCAAACAATCAGTTTGATGCAATCTATCTCACCTTTACTAAAGCTTCTTCTCTTTACATCAAAAGCATGTTAGAAACAAAAAGCTTTCTGACCTAATCTGCCTATATATACACCCTGTTTCCCCGAAAATAAGACCTCCCTGGATAATAAGCCCAATTGGGCTTTTGAGCACATGCGCTAAAATAAGCCCTCCCCCAAAATAAACCCTCCCTGAAAATATTTAAATGCATGTGCAGCAGGTCCCTGCCATTTCCTCTGGTTGCTTGTTGCGCAAACAACACAAGGTGAGGAGGCAAAGCCAGAGGGAGGGGGAAACATGCCCCATGCACCCCACACGCCCTTACCTAATGGCCGCTCCCACAACCCAAGCCACCACACCCCTTCTGTCATGCTAAAAGAGTGGCAGGCCAGCAATGCGCCTCGCATCTTGCTGCCACTGCAGCAAAACATAGCAGCAACCATGAGCTGCCCATGCTTGCTGCCTGCTGCACCTCAAAAATAATAAGACCTCCCCGAAAATAAGGCAGAAGAAAATAAGGAAAATAAGAAAACAAGCACTTATTTCGGGGGTTAAAAGAAAATAAGTGTCTTATTTTTGGGGAATCACAGGTAGGTTTCTCATCTGAAAGTGAATTACTTGCTGGAACTCTTGTGTTTCTACTGCAATTTTTTGTGCTGCATATTAGTATACCATACTCATCAAAACTCAGTGGGAGTCTCATTTCTGGGATTAAGTGTTTTCAATTGAGGATGCCACATGGTTTAATTGGTTGACTTCTGACTTTGGTTGTTGTCAGGGGCAAGAAATCAGGAACAGGAGTTGAGTTCAAAGCATTAAGTTAAGGATACATAACAATCAGGTCTACTAACAATCAAGGCAAACTGGTGCTAGATAAGGATTAATGGAATTCATCGGGTGGTTGGACTTAGATAACTGCACAAAGATTCCAAACTGATGACCTGCTTTACCCCACCCTTGAGCACAGTCTGCTCATCTCTTGTCTTACTGGAATCAAGAATAGCAATAGCAATAGCAGTTAGATGTATATACCGCTTCATAGGGCTTTCAGCCCCCACAGTCTGGGTCCTCATTTCACCCACCTCGGAAGGATGGAAGGCTGAGTCAACCTTGAGCCGGTGAGATTTCAACCACTGAACTGCAGATAGCAGTCAGCTGAAGTGGCCTGCAGTACTGCACTCTAACCACTGCACCACCTCGGCTCTTATAAAAGAAAAGAAGACACATCTTGCTGCTTTCAATTAAAACATTGTGATGTTCAATGGGCAGCGAAGAAATCCTCCTGCATTTTTGCAGCAGTTTTCAGTTCATTTTTCTAATTTTTTCTAATTTTCTAAAATAAAACCCATTCAAAGCATGTGCGTACCAGTGGTGAGATTCAAATTTTTGAATCTCTGCCGGTTCTGTGGGCATAGCTTGGTGGGCAAGGCAGGGGGAGGATACTGCAAAATCTCCATTCCCACCTTAGTCTGGGATGAGCCAGAGGTGGTATTTGCTGGTTCTCCAAACTATTCAAAATTTCTGCTACCAGTTCTCCAGAAGCTGTCAGAACCTGCTGAATTTCACCCCTGGCGCATGCCCCCACTCACGCCAACGCATCATGGTTGGTGCATGTTGGCCTTGCAATTATGTTCTCCTGGGAGAATCTATCTTTCCCCTGAAGAAAGTGGATGAAATGATCCACTTGATTTCTCAAATGGTCCAAATGTGGTGAGCATGAAAGAAAAAAAAAAAAGATTTGAGCTTAATTTTTTGTGTAATGAAGGAATATAATAATTTTTAGAGTCTCCAAACAAATGTAAGCCATTAGCCAGGCCTTTTGTCCTCCTCAAGTGATCTCTGGGTTGCAAAGGGAGATTTACTGAGCACCTTACCAAGGTCAGCTGCATAAGGGTTAAGATTTAAGACTTAATTAGCCAGATGAGATGCATCCCTACTTTGGAGCCAAAAATTTTAATTACAACGTTGAAGCAGCTTTCTCCAGAGTTGGTATTCTCTAGCTGTGCTTTCACATCAGAGGTGGTATTCAGCAGGTTCTGACCAGTTCTGGAGAACCGGTAGTGGAAATTTTGAGTAGCTCAGAGAACTGGCAAATACCACCTCTCACTAGCAATCTATTCTCTGCCTCCCAAGTCCCAGCTGATTGGGAGGGAATGAAGATTTTATAGTATCCTTCCCCTGGAGTGGGGAGGGAATAGAGATTTTACAGCATCCTTCCCTGCCACGCCCACCAAGACAAGCCCACAAAGCCATGCCTTGCCCACCAAGACATGGCCATATAACCAGTAGTAAAAAAAAAAATTGAATCCCATCACTGCTTCACATGTTACCATCCTTAACAACAGTCATAGTGGCTGAAAGATTCTGAAAGTAGAAATCCAGACAAGTGAAGAACAAGCACAATGGAGAAAGAAAGCTTTGTTACATGTTACAGGGAAACAATGGCTACACAAAGAAGACACTTTGACATCGGTAGAAAATGGGAAAAAAATATCAAAGTAATCACTTGGTATCAAGTTATGGAATCCTCACTCTCTCAACTAAGCTCCGCTTGTCTCAATTTTCTAGCACTATTGCCTGCTAAATCCTATTTTTAAAGAGTTGCCCTTTTAAGTATAAATTGCTAGGCTGAATTCAGCTCTCTCTACATAGTCTCTAGCAGCTAAATTGGTAAATGGAGGTTAAATGGATATTGTTTCAAGTGCAACCATCAAAATGTGCTATCATTTCACACACTGGAGATGCTGAAACATATACGGTTTTGCAAGAACACTTTGTCACAAACGTGTATTTCTTTAATCAGTGAAACACAAAGTAATTGGTGAAACTAGCAAAGTAAATGCCTCTGTGTATTAAATGTAGTCATTCCAATTTTGGAACTCTTATGTGGCACTAATAAGTCTTTCCATTTCTCCTGAATACACCCAGGAAAGGGCTTAAGTAAAAGTGAACTTTTCCCTAGGTTTTTGTTGTTGTTCTTGACAGTAAAAATTGGATCTGTAAAACACTGCATGGACCAAGTAATGAATTGAATAAAGGTTCAATTGAATAAAAGTTCAATACACTGAGATTCAATCCTGACGATACCCAGCTGAATGGTATTAGCTCCACATCCCTGCTCAGGAATTTATTTCAGAATTTCAGGATTGTCTTGCACTGAACATTTTTACTGGAGACATCAATAACACCTTATGTTGCCTTGGACTGATTTTTCAAATTGGTTGGAAGCATCAAATCCAGCCAAGCTGATTTGATTTCCCAAATCTGTTTGAAACAAAGGGCTTTTGTACACCTGCAAAACATATTATGAATTGCCAAAATGATTCTGAAGCATCTGATCCATCAATTCCATCTGAATCATCAATCCAGTCCAGAAAGTCAGCAATGGATATTTGAGGGAGCCACCTTCCAGTTTTCAAATTGAAGCATCACACAGTCGCAAGAATTATAATGTGTTACAGGCTGTCCAACTGCACAGCTTCCACTTGTAGGAGAAGAGGCAGAGAATGGGGATGGAGTCAAGCAAGTAATCAGTCTGGAGTCATTGTGTTCCCAAAAGGAATCTAAATCCAACTCCTCTTAAATTCTATTAGCTCTTACCTAGCGCCAACTGAGTGCTGACCATTAGTTGACTAGATTCTTGTATATAGACATGAGCAAATAATTAATATTATCTGGAACTTAATGTCCAGATTCCTCACACTTGACAAACTCAGTTTTTGACCCTTCAAAAGTGTGGCATTGTCCTTTAAAGTCCTAAATGATTTGGGGCAGATTGCTTGAAATATATCTCATGTCCCATATCTACCTAAGATCCTTAAGATCCCCATCGGAACTCCTCATATAAACATATTGACTCAACAAGTTCTTCAAAACAGAAGAAGGAAAGGATCGTTTTAATAATAACAATCTCAATGGGGAATGATGACCAAGAAATCCCACAGCATTCACTAGTGTTACATCAAGTTCATTAGATCTTCTCAAGATTCTATAAGATAAGCAACATTATTATTTTTTTAGATTCCTTGCATTAAGACTCATTACTTTTGTTGTGGCCCACTAGAGGGAAGCGGAGCTGGGTGCAGATTCAGACAGTGAGGAGGTTGGGGAGGAACATGGGCCAGTCCTGGAGTCTGGGGAAGGCTCTGATGAGGGCTCTGCATCGGAGGCAGAGAGTAGGTGAGATCTGTATGCCAGTTATCAACTGCCTTCAGAGTCAGACATCAATAAGGCAGATGAACCACTGGAGCCTGTTCCTGGTGCGTGCATGTGCAGTTGCCAGACAAAGGGAACAGCTAAAAAAACAGGGGTCAATTTGACAGAGGTGGATGATGAATGACCCCTCCCAGAGGAAATAAAAGAGGAGCAAAAGGGGAGTGGAGTTTGCAGGAGACAATTAGTTTGCTTAATTGGTTTGTGACTCTCTGAGACTCCTTGCCAAGTTCTGCAGATATTGGCCTGGCAGCTCTCCAAGCCAGATGAGGTCTGTGACTGTAAATCCTCCCTTGAAAGACTTTGCTGGATGTGAATGAGCAGAATTCACAGCAAATTAATAAAAAGGGCTTTTGTTGGGACGAGGAGTCTGCTTCAAGCTCTTGGGAAGCCTTGGTCAGAACAACTTTTGTTTCACTTTATGTTTTAACTCTGATATGGTTTTTTTTCCTTCCAATAGCCCAGAGAAAGGTGGCCACTGGGCAGCGTATAAATAATTTAAATAAATAAATAAGTATCCAAGAGGATGGAGATTCAATAGAGTCATAAAGCATTCAGGTCGGAAACTTAGCATTTACAGTGGCCATCTACTCTATTCTGTTCCAGCCAGGGAGCAATAAAATTTTAATGGCTCCCAGTGGTCGATTTGGAAAAGATGAAGACGCTATAAATCCAGCATCGCGTTTATGCGGAGCTTTAAAAACAAACTATTCCAATCAAACTTAGCAAAGCTGTCCGGCCCTTTTACAAAACTGGGTGATGCAGGGACAAATAGAAGGTGAAGAGAGAAGGCGGGAGTAATCATTGAAGGAGGGGAATAGAGATAATAAGAATATTTAGCAGCAGTTGGGTAGATATGGTATGCACTCTTACAATGAATAAGAAAGGCTGAGCGCCAAAGAATGGAGGCCTTCAAACTCTGGTACTGGAGAAGATTCCTGCGAGTCCCTTGGACTGCAAGGCCATCCAATCGGTCAGTCCTAGAGGAGATCAACCCTGACTGCTCTTTGGAAGGCCAGATCCTGAAGAGGAAACTCAAAGACTTTGGCCACTTAATGAGAAGGAAGGACTCCCTGGAGAAGAGCCTCATGCTGGGAAGGATTGAGGGCAAAAGAAGAAGGGGACGACAGAGAATAAGGTGGCTGGATGGAGTCACTGAAATAGCCGGTGTGAGGTTAAATGGACTTTGGAGGATGGTAGAGGATAGGAAGGCCTGGAGGAACTTTGTCCATGGAGTCAAAATTGGTTGGACATGATTTTGCAGCTAACAATAACTTACAATGAAATAGCAAAGTAGTGCATTAATCCACTCAAACTGTACAAGGATAAGGCTGAATTTTTAATTTTAATGAAAGCCCTGCTAATTGTTGAGTCAGACATTAATTTGTTTGTCTGTTTCTGTTACTGTTTCCCAACTTTTAAAAAAAATGTGTGGACTTCAACTCCCAGAATTCAGTGGTGGCTACAGAATTCTGGGAGTTGAAGTCCAGAAGCCTGAAAATGGCTAAAGTTGGGAAACCATAATTTATTTATCCACCCACCTATCCATCCATCGATCTATCCAGTTTTGTCTTCCTGCCTCACTTCCTGCCGCATGAGGGCTAAAGGTGGCTTCCCGCATTTTACGTCCACAAAAAACTGTGTGAGTCTTGTGTGAGATAAATCAATTTTGGGGCTGTGTGAGACAATATTCCCCCCTTTTTCTCACAATTTTTTTATGTTTACTCAAAAGTTCTGCTATAGTCTTTCTCCTCCCTCTCACTCTCCCTCTCTCCTCCCTCTGTCTCTTTCTCTCTCTCTCTTTCTCTCCCTCCCTCCCTCCCTCTCTCTCTCTTTCTCCCTCTCTCTCTCTCTCCCTCCCTCCTTTTCTTTCTTTCTCTCCCTCCCCCTCTCTCTTTCTCTCTTTCTTTCCTTCTCTTTCTCTCCCTCCCTCTCTCTCCTTCTCTCTGTCTCTCTCTCCCTCCCTCCCTCCCCCCTCTCTCATCCAGATTGGTGTTTTCACATTGCACTAAGCCACATTGAGGGGTTGCTGTCCTTGGGATGGATTCACTGTGTGGATAAAATCCAGTCTAAACATCTGGCTGACTATGCAATCAATCATCATCACCACCACCACCACCATCATCATCATCATCTAAACATTACTACAAAAAGAACAGTAACAGTATTAATTGAGCAACAGCAAAGAATATAGAGCTATACGATAACAACGACGGCAACAACAACAAAAGGACAGCTAGCTAATTGTTTACTCCACCACATTTTCTCATTCTTATTCCTATCGGTGGTTAAAATCCAGATGAAGTAGACAACCTGCCACAATGCTATACCTATAATATTGTGTGCAAAACATTGGCACTTAAAGTAAAATGCAAAGGTTAATGTTTTATTTCCAGTGACTGTTTGGAATTAGTCTGCCAAAAATGTGAATAAACCTGAGAATTTTAACTACTCTTTAGGAGAACCTGTCCTCTGAATCCAATTAGACTTGAATGACTATGCAACACACAATATTTAGAGGGTTTTGCACTGAGATGATTACTATCATACTGACTGAGATTGTCATCACCCAGACTCTTATTACTTAGATGCCACATTTTATGGGTTAGTTGCATCCTCTTGGGTTTCCTCTTATGAGATGCTTATGACTTTGAGAGAGCTTTCTACGAGCATGACAAAAACAAGGGGGAAAATAAATCCCATCGAATGACATTTCTGGCATTTAAGGACATTGTATCCTCCAGACAGAGGTACTTTGGGGGGAATCACAACAGTGAGTTACGAATGAATAAAATAAAAAACAAGCCCCTTCCTACAAAAGGTATGGAGAGGAATAGAAACACGGATTTTATTATTAAAATATTAAAGTTATTATGGGCCACGACAGCCTAGTGTTAGAATGCAGGACTGCAGGCTACTTCTGCTGACTGCCAGCTGATTGCAATTTGGCAGTTCGAATCTCATCAGGCTCAAGGTTGATTCAGCCTTCCATCCTTCTGAGGTGGGTAAGCTGAGCACTGCCCCCTAGAGTCAGGAATGACTGGCACATATGTGACATTACCTTTACCTTAATGCCAGGGTTCCAAGTAATAGATTCATAGCAAGCAGAACTCCAAGGCTGGTAGATTCCTCAAAGAATAGCTTTATTGGAAATATCATATTGGCACATTATCTGGTGAAAACCGACTCTGAAGTTTTTGCCTGGGTTTTTCACCTAATTAAAAGTGAAAGTTTTTCCCTCAATCCCAAACAGTCAGTCACATGGCCCAATCAAGGCAGCCTCTGCTGGTCTGGTGACATCACTCCTCCTTCCCCCAGCCAGATGTATGAACATCCTTGTTTCCCAGGGGAAAGTATCTTATTTTGACTATACAACCTCAGCTATCTCTAATCCCCCCCCTCCCTATCCTCAGCCAGGCCAGTGTGGCAGTACTGAAGTTCTAGGTGGCTTCAGCCAGGCCAGCTTCAGGGTTGAGATAATTGTGCTTCTTGTTCAAGACGCTTCTTCAGTTCTAACAGTTCTCCTTCAGTCAGAACTGAAGAAGCTCCTTGGATTAGAAGTGAAACATTTTCAAAAGAAAAAGCCAGGAAGTCAGTTTTCTTCTGGAAAAAAAAGCACCTTTTGGGACAAGACTGCCAAATATTTTTGGAACGTTTGCCTGGATTCCTAACCTTGTCATTTTCTGTTTGCTTAGCTGTTGAATTTGCTGACAAAAAGCTATACCTTTTGTGTTAAATCAGTTGCTGCTTGTCCATGATTATATAGATGTAGTATTGGGGAAGGGAAAAGGTCAGTGCTTTCTAACACAACAGCTCAGATCTTAACACAGATAATGCCCATCATCATATTAGCTTCCTCACCGAATCAGGATTGATCTGAATTTCGGTTTTAAGGTTCCTCTAGATGTTGCTCTGGCTGGGAGTGATGGAGCTGCATCTCTACCTTCTATGGGGTTTCAACGTGACAATGGTTTTGCAGCATTCAGTCTATGTCAGCTAAAAGAGAACTTAGGCTGACATTTGACAGAATGGACAGAAGACAGAGAAGAGTCAACTGCAATAGTAGAAGCTTCACTCAAATCCAGCTAAGCCTGGGAAAGTTATTTGCCTGAAATCACTGCCTAATATTGAGGAGAAGATTCTTCTGCAACTTTGTGGCCTCCAAATTTCTTCCATCCTCCTCCTCCTCCTCCCTCCTCCTCCTCCTCCTCCTCCTCCTCCTCCTCCTCCTCCTCCTCCTCCTCCTCCTCCTCCTCCTCCTCCAAAAACCTTCCTGTTTTTTGCCTTCAATGTCCTTGGTCATCTATTTTAAGTATCATGGAAGGCTACATTTCTCAAAGCTAACTTTCTTATGATATACTACTGCACCATATTAACTGTAGTACCGAACATTAGCTAGTGAGGAAGGAAGGAAGGAAGGAAGGAAGGGAGGAAGGAAGGAAGAAGGGAGGGAAAGAGGGAGGCTCTCATACCAATAATCCAGCTGGATATGCTACATCCCACTAACTGCTGGAAGACTGAAATACAAAATCACCTTCCCCATTGGGGAATGTATGTGCTGTGTTCCATAGCAGAATAGCTATCTATATCTTAGACAAATTATCCCTGAGATGCTACTTGGTGCATGGGGAGGGGGGGCACAACTGGGGCTTACTGTCACTCTGGATGTTCTGTGTCCTGCTGCTCAAACAATGAGAACTAGTTTTGAAAGGCTGTCCTCCACTGGGCCTGTTTCTTTCTTGCTGCATTCACGAGGTGCATGTCTGGAACAAATTAAATGCCAACTTATCTTCCTTTCCTGTATCAGTCCATCAACTGCAGAGACAAACGTAGCTCCATTTTGCTGCTTTTCCTCCTCCTCCTCCTCCCTCTATGTATTAAAATTGTATGTATCAATGGATTTACCTACAGAACAGTATAGGGGCAGAGTTTATAGTTCCACTTATTTACATCAGTCACCTGCAATTATGCATCACACATTCTCTGTTCAAACTACAGGCATCAATGCAATTTTGAATCACAGCTGCACTATGGAGATATCTTAATTGTGCATCTTTTTTTTCTTTTCAAGCATAAATCTAAATTAATAGAGTTCTGAAATGTAAATTGTGCATCGCATTGCAAATGAAGTTATTGCATTATTGCTATTACTATTATTACTCCTTCAGATTCATCCATAGCTTTCCTGCTATGGGTATCTAATGTACAATAGCAGATAATGTATGTTTCATTTCAGATGTAGGACAATATTGATATTAGTGGAATTCCATTTTTTTCTATTCCTCCTCCTCCCCCCCTCCCCATAATATCATTCTTTGAATTGCAACTCCTTTCTGTCCACCACACTTCCAAAAGTCCTCTAAAGAGCTAGAAAATTAAGCAGATCTTTACAATCTTAACTTGGTTATTAATAGTATTTTTCTATTGTTTTCAATTTTTGTTTTTCCCCCCTGTATTTTCCTAGAAGTGGTAGCTAGGTGCATTGCAGAAAGAGGGAAATACTATAAGGAAGAACCAGTAATATTAAGCAAGTAAATACATCCAAGACAGTCACTTAATATGACAAAAACAGAGAGGAATGGCTATTTAAG
Source organism: Thamnophis elegans (assembly GCF_009769535.1). Classification (NCBI taxonomy): domain Eukaryota; kingdom Metazoa; phylum Chordata; class Lepidosauria; order Squamata; family Natricidae; genus Thamnophis; species Thamnophis elegans. Next base: position 43,016,727 of record NC_045553.1, read on the forward strand.
CATTACCACATCTCCATCAATTTTGCAAGCATTCACCTTGTCAAAATTCTGTCCCATCCAATTTTAGTATCATCTTCCATTTAAAAAAAAAAGAGAGAGAGATAATGAATCATGCAAATTTGCATATGTTTTTAGATACAGTTTTTCCTAACACATATTTTGTATCCTTCCCTTCCTAATTTATCTATTTTGTATATCTGAGCTGAAAATTGTGTCACAACATTCAGGGAAGGGTGGGGTATGAAAGATAGCTCCATGACTGTTTACATCTCAGTCTGGGAATTAATGCACATTAATCTGGGAACGAGATGGACAGGCAAAATAGAATTCTGCCTATTTCTTAGGAAGAAGAAGAAAACACACTACAGAGCTGCTAGTTCGATGTGATACATTTTGCAAACCAAGCCAGAGTTGTTTAGTAGGTTGGAGAACTTTGAAACTATGGAAGACAATTGAGAAACATCAGTCCCAGAGGATGAGTGACGGGCTCTTCAAAATACCAGAGGAAAAGACAACACTATGGAGTCATTGTTCCGGTTCAATTTGTAAGCTGTACAAAAAAGTTTTAAGTATGGAAAGAAACAACCCTGCCTGTCCTCTGCTATGCCCCTAAGGAGTTGGATATTTTCAGAGGAAAGGCAATAGAATAAAATAACAGAGATGGAAGGGACATTGGAGGTCTTCTAGTCCAACCCACTGTTTAGTCAGGAAACTCTACAACCCACCTCGGCACAAATGGTTATCCAACATCTTCTTAAAACATCTAGTGTTGGCGCATTCACAACTTCTTGTGGCAAGTTGTTCCACTGATTAATTGTTCGCACTGTCAGGAAATTCCTCCTCAGTTCTAAGTTGCTTCTCTCCTTGATTAGTTTCCAGCCATTGTTTCTTTTTTACCCTCAGGTGGTTTGGAGAATACTTTGACTCCCTCTTCTTTGTGGCAGCCTCTGAGATATTGGAAGACTGCTATCATGTCTTCCCTAGTTCTTCTTTTCATCAAACTAGACATATCCAGTTTTTGCAACCATTATTCGTATGTTTTAGTCTCCAGTCTCCTAATCAACTTTGTTGCTCTTCTCTGCACTCTTTCTAGAGTCTCCACATCTTTTCTACATTGTGGCGACCAAAACTGGATGCCCTATTCCAAGTGTGGCCTTACCAAGGCATTATAAAGTAGCATTAACACTTCACGTGATCTTGATTCTATCCCTCTGTTTATGCAGCCTAGAACTGTGTTGGCTTTTTTGGCAGTTGCTGCACACGGCTGGCTCCTATTGAAATGGTTGTCCACTAGGACTCCCAGATCCCTCTCACAGTTACTACTGTTGAGCAAGGTACCACCTATACTGTACCTGTGCATTGGTTTTCCTTGCCTAAATGTAGAGTGTTACTTTTTTCACCACTGAATATTTCTAAGGAAAAGGTTGAAATCTAAAGCTACAAAGAGGTGGGTCTCATTCACTGCATAAAGTTCAAGAAAGAAGGAGGAGAAAGGAGGAAGGAAAGCAGAACAGCTTTTGAAAGAGAAATGCAAGCAAGTTCTTGACTTACAACAGTTCATTAGTGACTGTTTAAAGTTGCAACTGACCGGGGGGGGGGTGACTTATGACCTTATGCTTTTCACCATTGTGGCATCCTCATGGTCACGTGATCAAAATGTGGGTCCTTGACAACTGGCATGTACTTATGACAGTTGCAGTGTCCTGGGGGGTCATGTGATCCCTGTTGTGAACTTCTGACAAGCAAGTCAATGGGGAAAACAGAGTCACTCAACAACCTTGTTACTAACATAACAACAACAGTGTTTTCACTTAACAACTGTGGCAAGAAAGGTTGTAAAATGGGACAAAAGCCAACTGCTTCACTTAGCAAACAGAAATTTTGGGTTCGATTGTGGGTCTTAAGTCGAGGATTGCCTATCCGATCACTCACTTCCCCGCCACACTGAAAGCGGCGGTGGTGAGACCCCTCCTGAAGAAACCATCCTTGGATCCAGCTGTTCTTAATAGCTATCGTCCAGTCTCCACCTTCCATTTCTGGGGAAGGTTGTTGAGAAGGTGGTGGCCTTCAGCTCCAACGGTCCTTGGAGGAAGCAAACTACCTAGACCCCTTCCAGTCAGGCTTCAGGCCGGTTACAGCACAGAAACCGCTTTGGTCGCATTGATGGATGATCTCTGGAGAGCCAGAGATGAAGGACGTTCCTCCATCCTGGTCCTCCTTGACCTCTCAGCGGCTTTTCGATACCATCGACCATGGTATCCTTCTGCGACGACTGCGGAGGTGGGAGTGGGAGGCACCGTGCTACGGTGGTTCTCCTCCTACCTCTCGGACAGGTCGCAGTCGGTGTTAGTGGGGGGGCAGAGATCGTCCCTAGGCCCCTAAATTATGGGGTGCCTCAGGGCTCGGTCTTATCCCCCTACTATTCAACATCTACATGAAACCGCTGGGAGAGATCATCCGCAGGCACGGGATTAGATACCATCAATATGCGGACGATACTCAATTGTATCTGTCCGCCCCGTGCCAACTCAATGAAGCGGTGGACGTGATGTGCCGGGGCCTTGAGGCCGTCATGGACTGGATGAGGGGTTAACAAGCTTGTGCTCAACCAGAAAAGACCGAGTGGCTGTTGTGTTTCCCTCCCAAAGATTTGGCTACTGTTCCACCACTCAGGCTGGGGGGTCAAATTTTATACCCTCAGAGAGGGTTCGCAACTTGGGAGTCCTCCTGGATCCACAGCTGTCATTTGACCACCACTTAACGGCTGTGACCAGGGGGGCGTTCGCCCAGGTTCGCCTGGTGCGCCAGTTGCGACCTACCTGAATCGGGAGGCTCTCACAACAGTCACTCGGGCCCGTTGTGACCTCTAGGCTGGAATACTGCAATGTGCTCTACATGGGGCTGCCCTTGAAGAGCATCCGGCGACTGTCAGCTAGTGCAGAATGCAGCCGCGCGAGTGATTGCGGGTGCACCCCGATTCACCCCGCATTACACCTATCCTCCGCGAGCTGCGCTGGCTACCTGTTGATCTCCGGATGCGCTTCAAGGTGCTATTAATCACCCATAAAGCCCTACATGGCAGTGGATCTGGATACTTGAGAGACCGCCTTCTGCCAATTACATCCCTGCGACCGATAAGATCCCATAGATTAGGCCTCCTCCGCATTCCATCGGCCAGCCATGTCGGCTGGCAACTACAAGGAGGAGGGCCTTCTCAGCAGTAGCCCCGGACCCTTTGGAACGAGCTCCCCGTGGAGATTCGCACCCTCTCCACCGTCCAGGCCTTCCGCATAGCCTTGAAGAACTGGCTCGCCCGTCAGGCCTGGGGATAGGATAGTTGCCCCTCCCGAATGATGAATGTATGTTGTTTGCTATTTTATTACATGTTGTCCTACTGTCTGTATTCCCCCCCTTCCCAGTTTTGTGTGAGCCGCCCTGAGTCCCCTCAGGGAAAAGGGCGGCCTACAAATTCTAATAAAAAATTCAAAAATTCAAATTCATCATTTATCCTAGAGCACAACAGGGGCTGATAGCAACAACAACAGCACTTAGACTTATATACTGCTTCACAGTGCTTTATAACCCTCTCTAAGAAAGTTGCAGAGCCCCAAGAATCTGTGTCCTTGTTTATCAACCTCGGAAGGATGGAAGGGCTGAGTCAACCTTGAGCCGGTCAGGATCAACTATCAACTGCTGGCAGCCGGCAGTCAGCAGAAGTACCTGCAGTACTGCATTCTAACCACTGAGCCGCCATGGCTCTCCCAAACCCACTGTGACTGACCTCCAGAACGTCAAGTAGAGTTGGACACGATTAGTATTCAGGGCAAGCTTTCTAGGACCTTCAAAAACATAGGTAGGAATGAAGTGAAACATACCCTGCACACTCACACACATAACCCTGGAGGAAGGCAACAGGAAAACACTTGAACAATTTGGCCAAATAAAGGATGATATGGCCACAAATCAGCAGCAACTGAGTTCACGTCAAAAAGAGGTCATCTGTTATTATCAAAAGGCAATAGGTCCATGTAACACCTCCTTAAAAAAACCTTGGTCCAGCTGGCTGGCTGTAGCACCTCATAAGGCTCCTTTCCAGGGTTAAAGGGGAAGATGTCAACGGTTTTGAAGGCAGAAGAGGGCTCTATGTCCCAATGGCAGATAAAGCAGCATAACCATCTTCTAGGAAAAGGGAAACTCTGATTACAAACCTCCACTGCCTTACGGCTCTATCCACTAGTGGAAAAGGCTTCAGGAGTCAAACTCGAGGCAAAATCCGGAGCCGGAGTCCCGGAAGCAGTTCATTACTGTGTACAACCATGTTCTGGTAACTCCTGTGATGCAGCTGGAACCCATCGTATCGGCTCTGCCATTCCATTGGACTATTTAGCAACGTAGAGAGGGGGATCTGCTGCTTGGGTACAGTCCATATTAATCTACCCAGGCCTCGTGCTCTGGAGAGGACACTCCAGCTTTGACCTCTTTCCAGAGCAAAATACCATTGTCTTTTGAGACTGATGGATGCCAATGCAATAGGTCCATGATGGTGAATCTAACAGCATGTATGCCAGAGGTGGCACACAAAGCCCTCTCTGTGGGCATGCACACCATCACTAGCTGCTCTTCTGGGTTCCATCACGCACATGTGTGCTGGACAGCTTCCAGGTTCCAGGGCTCCGGCGCATGTGCTCCAGTTTTGGCACTCGGTGCTGAAAGGTTAACTTTCACTGCTAAAGGTGGACTTGAGCACAATTCTTCACCTGAAGAAAATGCTTGGTTTTTGCAAGCCAGATCGAAACAAATCTACATATTTTTTTGCTCCCCCTTCCTTAATAGCAATTTCCCATAAACTCTGTCCTCTAAAGAAGAGATGCTCCTTATATATGTAGGCAGGATATAAACTCCTTGACTTGTTAGAACTTGGATGCTATTGAGGTGGATCAGGAAATCTTAAGCAAAAATTATGCTTATGTGAAATAACCTTAGCTAATTTCCTTGGCAGGGCAACTGTCAAAAAAAATGATTCATGTGCTGACTGCAAGGCTATCCAGCACAGAATTTCCTCCATATGCTTCAGAAGTTTTGACTCAAAGCAGCTTTGGGGATAAGGAACCCCAATGAGTCAGCCAATAGCAAGAAGGCCTTGCTATTCTTCACTTTTCATTGGGGAAGCTTCCAACGAGGCCAACAGTTTATTTCAAGTAATAATAAAAACAATGGTCCTAAAAATGCAATATAGGCACCTGAGTTCCATGGACACTTAATCTTCTTGACATCTATGAGATGTTAGTATATCTGGTTATTCTTCCATAATCTTCTGATTACTCTGATTTTGAGAGATATGAAGGCTTCTTACTCACTTTAGTTGTTTTGTTGATTTATTAAATGTATATGCACCCATCTAATTTTAAAGCAACTCTGGGTGACTTAGGAGATCAATATGACTAATCAACCCAAATAAACACACACACACAACACACACACACACACACACACACACACACACAACACAAACACACGGCGATAACCTGGTTATATTTATTTATAGAGGAGAAATATCCAGACCAAACATAATTTCTAATGTTGGATTACAATATTGTGGAGTACTGTGAAGCCGTTACCATGGCAACTCCACTATGCTGCACAGTAGAAGCCATTTTACGTCTGTACAGTAGAAGCCATTTAAGGCACAACAGGCTATATCTTAACAGAACAGGATGTGTCTTATCCCCACAGTATTTGCTTCCAGAGAGTAAGCCATCTGTGTACCAGGTTGGTTGAAATTGCTTGATGCGTTCCAGAGTTATGCTGGAAAAAACAAACACACACAGCTGGATAGATGATAGATAGATAGATAGATAGATAGATAGATAGATAGATAGATAGATAGATAGATAGATAGAGATAGAGATAGAGATAGAGATAGAGATAGAGATAGAGATAGAGATAGAGATAGATAGATAGATAGATAGATAGATAGATAGATAGATAGATAGATAGATAGATAGATGTAAATTAAAAGGGGGAAAGATTGGTATCTCCTGCTCATCTTAATTAAGTATAAATAGAACAAGGGGTTTTCTTTTCTTCCACGTCGAGATCAATGTTTAAAACTGCCCAAATGAAGCCCCCTTCTGGCTTTGACATTGGCCAAAATTAAGTCATTATGGTGCATGTTTCTGGTAGTAGCTGATATACCAACATATGGGTCAAGCTCTGTGGTCTCTCCACATTCACAAAATGTGCTGTTATATGCTACGAGCCTCCACTTCAGAATAGAGCTGGAAAGGACCTGTAGTAGTGGTGGCTGGAACCACCCCTGATATATCCGTTCAGAGAATGTTGAAGATCATTCTGTTGCTTGGTTCTCTAGGCATCCATACTCCTTCTCTCCTGATCTGAGTTGGGGCAATGCTAGCCAGAAATATTTCTCAATTGGTGCAGGTTTGAAACCCACTGCCACTAAGAACGGGTTTGGAAATTATTTCCTGCAGACAGTGAAATTTTAAGGAGTTGGAGAACAGCAGTACATTTTTTAAAAGTGGGGAGAGAGAGAGAGGGAGAAATGCCCATTGCTTTAAGAACCAAAGAGAGAGAATTTACTCAACAATAGAGAAGTTCACACCAAGACTGACCCAGTGGCTATAGAGCTGCATGAGCGATGATAAGAAAATAGTTGGGAATTTATTAATTTTTTTTTAGTTACATTGGATTAGTGGGGAATGAATTTCCCCTAGGTCCTCTCTTGAGAAAGTACAGTCTATAGGCTGCAGGCTCTTCCAATGAGAGGTAATAATTGAATTTGTTTCCATTTAATTTGGAGGGCCTTTAATTAAAAGCCAGGCCTGTGTGTGCACGGAGATAAAGCCTCACACAAGGCTGGGGGTAATTTGGGTGCCAAATGCAATAATTAATTGTAAATGTGGAAGTCAGGAGGCAGGGCTCTATCTCCCCACAATCAGCAAACTGCACCGGCCATCCAAATGGAATGTGCTCTTGCAGCACTGCAGAAATGCTTAAGTGATTTTTGAAGCCTTAATAGCAATTATACAGTAGTGTGGAGGTTAATTTGCAGAGTTCATTAATCAGAGAAATAAACAGTGATCGCCAAGTAAGAGGAGGGGAGCCTGACAAACCGAATTACAAGAGGGGATGGGGGAGAAATCGGGGTTGGTTCCACCGGGGTGACTAAGTGGAAAGAGAACTGGCAGAATTGATTTGGGATCTTCACCCTGGTGTTACTCAGACCATGTTTTGGGTCTCAATGACTCAACGCCTGCTCATTCCTGACAGAGAAGCTGTGGATCTTGGCAGTTTTAAGGAAGTGGGGATTGATACGACGTAATTACTAACTTACTTACTAACTTACTAACTAAGGGACGTGATGGCTCAGTGGCTAAGACGCTGAGCTTGTCGATCAGAATGGTCGGCAGCTCAGCGGTTCGAATCCCTAGCGTTGCATAAGGGACTGAGCTCCTGTTACTTATCCCAGCTTCTGCAGTTCGAAAGCATGTAAAAATGCAAGTAGAAAAATAGGGATGATTTTGGTGGGAAGGTAACAGTGTTCCGTGTGCCTTCGGCATTGAGTCATGCCAGCCACATGATCACGGAGACTTCGGACAGCGCTGGCTCTTCGGCTTTGAAACGGAGATGAGCACCATCCCTAGAGTCGGGAATGACTAGCATCTATGTGCGAGGGGAACCGTTATCTTTACTAAGTACTAACGAAAAATTCAAAAGCTCTGAGGCCACTGGGTTAGTAGTTTACAAGTAACTCAAGGCAACAAACCTACATAAAAGCCCTTCCTCCTGTGTTTTTACCTCAGAATAACAACTGTGTAAGGTGGGTGGACTGAGAGAAACTGACTAGTCCAAAATCTCCAACCAGTTTTATTCCTAAGATGGAACTAAAACTCAATGTCCCCTGGAGGGCAGGACAAGAAAGAAAGGTTGGAAACTAAACAAAGAGAGAAGCAATCTGGAATCAAGGAGAAACTTCCTAACAGTGAGGACAATTAACCAGTGGAACAGAAGTTGCCTTCAGAAATCGAGGGAGCTTCATCACTGGAAGTTTTTAAAAAGAGTCTAGACGTTCACTTATCTGAAATAGTTTAGGTTCTGCTGTTCGAGCAGGGGGCTGGACTACAAGACCTCCACGGTCCCTTCCAGCCCATTCATTCTATTCTACTCTAGTGATTGGCCCAAAGTCAATCAACTCTGTTTCTGTGCTCATCTCTGTTTCAAAGCTGAAGAGCTGGCACTGTCCAAATACGTCTCCGTGGTCATGTGGCTGGCATGACTAAAATGCTGAAGGTGCAATGGAACCTCACGGAACGCTGTTACCTTCCCACCAAGGGTGGTTTCTATTTTTCTACTTGCATTTTTTTCTTGCTACTTATTTTATTGAAAATTTTGAAAACAAAACTTTTACAAACATTTACCTCCCTCTCCCTATTTAACCTTTTTAACTATTTCGCATCCTGTCATTCCTTCTAATTCTTCCCTTTGTTTAGTATTCATATTTTTAACTAGCATCTTTGTTTTCCCTAAATTTATTTTAAATCCAGACACTTGGCCATATGATTAATCATATTCATTAAAACCTTACTGGATTCCTGTGGCTGGGTTAATGTTATAATCAAATCATCCACAAAAACTTGCATTTTTACGTGCTTTCGAACTGCTAGGTTGGCAGAAGCTGGGACAAGTAACGGAAGCTCACTCCGTTATGTGGCACCAGGGATTCGAACCACCAAACTGCCAACTTTTCTGATCGACAAGTTCAGCGTCTTAGCCACTGAGCCACCGCATCCCTTATATAGGGTGTATACAGTATGTTATAGGCTTATCTTTTGTTTTTAAAGCAAGGGAAGGAAAATTCAAGGAAAAGGATTTGGTGTAATCGGAGGGTGCAAACCTTGCCCTGGAAAACAGAGAGGCCTGCCTTTACATCATTTCTCCTGCTATACTTTTTTTTTTTAATATAAAAAGTCTGCTAGCTCATTAATTAGGGAAATCTTTTCATCCATTTTTTTAATCAGTTCGGTTAACTGATTAATCATCTAATCATTGCAACTGAGAAAAATCAAATTTTTATTTGAAAAGGGGGAAAAAAGCTGAAAAAAGAAAATATCGTTGTCAACACCTGTTGAGATTGATGTCTGAATTTAGATCTATTAGCCTTCATGTTCCCTTCTGGTGACAGTTTTCTTACTTCTGAACTCAAAGACCACACCTAGAGTTCTGCATCTGGTTTTGGTCACCACACTATACAAAAGATGTTGAGACTCTAGAAAAAGTGCAGAGAAGAGCAACCAGGAGGATGAGGGGGCTAAAACATACGATGAACGGTTGCAGGAACTTGGCATGGCTAGTCTAGTGAAGAGAAAGACCAGAAGTGACATGATAGCAGTCTTCCAATATTTGAGGGGCTGACATAGAGAGGAGGGAATCAATGTGTTTTCCAAAGCACCAGAAGGCCAGACAAGGAATAATGGATGGAAATTGAACATTGAACTTGGAAATAAGGAGAAATTTTCTGACCATGAGAACAATCAACCAGTGGAACAGAAGTTGCCTTCAGAAGTTGTGGGAACTTCATCACTGGAGGCTTTCAAGAAGAGATTGGATTGCCATCTCTCAGAAATGGTGTAGGGTCTCCTGCATGGGCGGGGGGTTGGACTAGATGACCTACAAGGTCCCTTCCAACTCTGTTAATGTAATCTAAGTATAAATTTGCACATTGGATAGTTGTTCTGTTGATCCAGATAATAGGACCTAAGCCAATAGGGAGGAAAGGAAGAGGAATATATTTGTTTCTTTGTTACAGAGAGTTCTTGACTTGCAATCATTCATTTGGTAGCCATTTGAAGTTACAACAACACTAACAAAAGTGACTCACAACTGTTTTTCACACTCACAATCATTGCAGCCTCCCCATGATCACGTGATCAAAATTTGGATGCTTGGCAACTGGTTCTATCTATGATGGTTGCAGTATCCTGGGGTCATGTCATCCGCTTTTGCGATCTTCTGACAAGCAAAGCCATTCACTTAACAACCATGTTACTAATTTAACAACTGCAGTGACTCATTTAACAACTGTGGCAAGAAAAGTCTTGAAATGGGGCAAAACTCTGCTAACGGCAGACATTTGAGACAATCCAACGTACTTGTCAGCTGAAGAAATATCTGTATTGCCTTAGCTAGGATATTGTTAAAAGTTTGCACCTTGTTCTAAAATCTGCTTCACTTCATCCATAGCTTATGATGGAATAAGGCAAAATTGGTGGGATCACCTAACGTGCTTAAGCGCTGGCTTGCAGTCTGGAACGGCTGGGTTTCCCCAGATGTTGTATAAATTCATCCGGTATGTTATCTTCCTCTGTCTCCGGTTCTATAGCAATATATCCTTCAAAAGGACAAAACAATTCTGTTCCTTCTTCTTCTCCTCACTCCGTATCTAGACAGTGATAGCTCTCCCAGCCTTAAACTTTTCTACCTACTTGAACTGTGCTTAATTAAACATTGTAATTAAGGCTTACAAGAATGATTGCACCTGTCAGCCTGTAAAAAGAAGGCTAATAGAAGTTCCATTTATCCAGTGCAAATGAATAGTCTAAGGATGTACAGCTGGCTGGTGACAAGTATACTGACTGATGAGATGGAAGGTAATTAGGGCCAATATGACTTCAGTTGGATTGTGCGGAGAGCAGGAGTGAAATCATCCCGGTTCAGCCTGGTTTGACCAAACCAGTAGGGACGATTGTCCCTGGTTCTGTGAACCGGTAGTAAAATAAAAGCTTCCGACAATCACACAGCTCAGCTGTGAGCTGTGTGATCATCGGACCCTCTTTATTTCACTTTTTAAAGCATTTTTACTACCTATTCACCGGAACCGGTAGTTAAAACATGCTTTAAAAAGTGGGGGGAAATGGTTCCAATGGTTGCACGGATCAGTTGTGAGCTGTGCAATCATTGGAAGCTTTTTTTGGGGGGGGGATTTTAATATTTTTTTTTATTTTAAACACATAAGCACATCAACAGAAACAAACACATAACTTAAAAACAACATAGGAACAATAAGTTCCATCGTATATCATACTGCAGTTCCGAATCGGTTTCTTTGCAGTTAGTGTTTTCCCTACTATACATTTCTATCTTGCATTCATAATCTCCTTATTCCATTTTTATGTACAATTCTTTATTTATTTATACTTAGCTACTTATGACCAAATTATTTACCTGTATTATACTTTATATTTTTACAGTCATTTATTCTCTTATATAGCTATAGGTATACATTCACATATATTCTTTTTCTTTGCCATTCTTATATTATATTTTATTATTATTATTATTATTATTATATTCCATTTGAAAGGTTATAAAGTTCGAAATGCTTTGTTTACCATCCTTTGCACCTGCTATGACACCACCTTGTTTTCTCTTTCTTTTCTTTTCTCCCTCCTTTTGGAAGCTTTTTTTTTTTCCACTTTTTAAAACATTTTTTTTCCCTGCCGGTTCAGGCGAATAGGCAGGGAAAAATGCTTTAAAAAGTGAAAAGAAGTTGACCACACTCACCCAGTCACATGACCCCCTTCCCCACCAAGCCACGTTCACAGAACTGGTGGGCAAAAAAAATAGATCTCACCACTGGCGGAGAGCGCTATCCCCAAAAGATATTAAGATTTGTCCAACTGGATGCTTGGAACGGTGTGGGTGGTGGTGGTTTAATATATTCAAGAGAGGTAAAATTTGCACGTAAAGGAGAGACTATAGGAGAAAGACATACTGCAAATAGTCTATGCGTGTAATCTGTAAAGACAGCGGAATTAAGTTACCCAATATGAGCTCATTAAAACTCTAATGTTACAACCCGAAGAAAAGGATTCTGTTGAAACCAAGTGAATTGGTCCAAGATGTAACTCATATTGTTCACATACAGGAAGGAGTCAAGCCTTCTAAGTCAAAGAAGTTCTCCATTGTTAATGAACTACAGTAATGAGAAGAAGCCAGACAGAATTGTCTCAGGTGTGAGTTTCATAGAGAAGAAATAAGTTGATGCATGATGAGATCATGAAGCAGAACAGCCCACCCCTGGTTCAGTTCAGTGGTTCACTTAACAACTGAAGCAAGAAAGGTGGTAATATGGGGGCCAGAGGTGGGTTCCTACCAGTTCGCACCTATTCGGTAGAACCGGTTCGTCAAATCTACCGAACCGGTTAGAAGAGGTTCCACCAGTGGACCCGGAAAGCAGGCCACACCTACAGAAGAGGTTACAAAAATTTTTTCAAACCCACCACTGGTCCTTGGATATTATTCTACACTATCATGCTCCTATTTAAAAACTCAGTGCCTCTGTGAAAGGTAAGGATGACTACTGCGTTTGTGGTGCAATCAGAACATTTTGTGTGTTGAAGTTGTTTCAACGCAAACCAAAGATGCCTTTTAAAAAACAGGTTTACATCTTATATGCATGCCAGTGCTGTGTGAGAGGTAATTTAAGGTGGTTCTGACAAGTGTCGTCGGCATCTTCATATCCGGTCACATGGGTGGCAAGCCACTCCCATCCGGTCACATGGGGCGGCAAGCCACTCCCACAAAGGAGGCCACACCCAAAGAGTAGGTTCAAACAATTTTTGAAACCCACCACTGATGGGGGCAAATTCACTTCACAAATGTCTCCCTTAACAACAGACATTTTGTGGTCATAAAGTGAGGACTAAGTGTATTTGGAGTTTCACATCACAGTTGCTGGAGGGTACCAAAGTGAAAAAGGTTGCGGCAGAAAGCAGTTGCCTGTGTAATCCAAACTTTACCACCCGGTCCATCTTCATATAGCACAGATTTGCCAATCTATAAGTCCAGTTGCCAAATGTAGGCGTAGAAATTTCAGCCTTGCTGAGTGAGATTACAGGCTTGACTTCTCCATTAGCTTCAATAAAAGCAACCATTCAGAATTGCTCGAGACTCATTACAGGCTATGTTTAAAATTCTTTACAATGTACACACGCACACACACTTTTTGAAACTATGGTTAGATATTTTTAACGACATGGAGCAGAATCTATTTTCTTCCGCTGAGCAGGGAGAGGGTGTGTGTGTGTGGGGGGGGGAGAGAAAACTGGCTTTCTGAAAGGAAAGAGGAGGGGGGTGAATGAGCTATTGATTTTGCTTAGGGTCAGAATAAAATATTGCTGGAGTGGATGTTGAAAATCCCCAGCCACAGATTATTTCTAGAGTGACAGGCTTCAGTAAAGAAGCTTCATTTTCGCCCCTGGTGAAATAAAACAAAATAAATGAAAGATGGTCTTCTTCTTTTTTTTATCTGCCTCTTTTTTCCCCTTGAAAGTTCATCTTTACAGTGGATATGGCCAGCATTTCACAAATGTTCCTTCATCTCCTTGCCAGCAATTAGTGTCACCGAAGGGCCAAATTTTCTTGAGATCCAAACCACTCTTTTAGAGAAATCAGAGGCCCAAAGCAACACAAGATCCATACAATGTTATTATACATATGTAGAATAGAATAGAGTAGAACAGAACAGAACAAACAGAACAGAATAGAAATAAGAATATAGACTAGACTAGACTAGACTAGACTAGACTAGACTAGACTAGACTAGAATAGAATAGAATAGAATAGAATAGAAAGAATGGAATAGAAGAGTTGGAAGGGACCCTGGAGGTCTTCTAGTCCAACCCTTGCTTAGGCAGGAAATCCTACACCACTTCAAATAGTTATCTAATCTCTTCTTAAAACTTCCAGTGTTGGAGCAACTTTACAACTTCTGGAGGCAAGTTGTTCCACTGTCTTTTCAAAACAAATAAGATTTAATTCTATAGATCTGTTGACGCTTCCCCCACTGTTATTCCACAAAGGGGTTTATGAAATCTTAATTTTAATTATGAAGGTTAAAATTATTAAGATTTTAACAGTCGAATAATTTTGATTATCCTTAATTATGGATTTTAAGATCCCTTTGTGTTATGTAATTGTTCTGCTGCTTGCCAACCTCTATATTTTAACTGCATAGAATTGGATTTAATTAGCTTGGTTCAAACAGTTGGAGTTCAATTCAGTAAATTGTAGACTTAGCCATTATGATTTGAGGTTTATAGCTGAGTACCCCAGAACCAGACACCATGGCTTCTTCAGCTGAACAAAGATTAAAATGTACCATGTCTTTGTATGTATATACATATGAATTCAGCCTTTTGTAGATGCACATTGATTAGGGCCTGTCGAACTCAATGGGATTGCTGGTTCCTAGCTGAGCACTGAGACATAAAGAGTTCAGTTTTACAGAATTCACTCAAAGTTGATTAAAACCCCCATAATGGACACGATGGTTTATGGACTCTAAAAAATAGTTTTAATTGCAAGAACTCCTGTAACCCAATCTCTCTCATTTCAAAACCTTGTTAAAGAGAACTATGAAATTATGCTTTCTGGAAAAGTATTGCTTTAGGCGGCTGCTGAAGAGCCTAATAGAAATAAACCAAATGATATTTCATCCTGTTGCTCTGAGCATCCTATCTCACCTCACAATGGAGTCAAGATTTCATGCAACCACCTTCCTCAGCCTCACTTGAAAGTTACAGAACTTCGTCTTGATACTTTTTTTCTATGATATCTGCAGTACCTACGAATACAGCCTCAGTCCTATCAATTTCAGTGGAAAATTAACTTTCCTTCTCTATTCACTGAGACTTCAAAGCAAATCTCTTTTGGCTGGAGTATATTTAATATTAAGAAAATCCTTTTCCAACTTGGCTTGCGTTTCTGAAGGTGGAGGAGCAGGATTTTATTGTTTAAGTCCATGCTGTCTAGATGATTTGGATTTATATCAACCCAGGCAAAGCATCAAATTGGAAAGGATTATGAAGAAGTTCAAACACAAGGATGGAACGGTCCATTGGGTATTTTATTCTAGACACAGCTACCAGATCTGGGCTGTGAAATTCTAGAAAGTTGCTAAATGGCAGCAAAGAGCCCAAAAATGGTCTGTATCTGAGTGTTGCCATCTAGCAAACATCTGGATTTGAGCAGCCTAGATCTGGTAATCTTATTAATTAATGTCTAGTGAAGACAAGGACCATGGGAGACATGATAGCAGAGTTCTAATATTTTAGTGGCTGCCACAGAGAGGAGGGGATCAAGCCATTTTTCCAAGGCACCTGAAGGCCAGACAAGGTATAAGGGATGGAAGCCAAGAGAAGATTCAACCTGGAATAAGGATAAGTTTTCTGACCATGAGAAACAATCAACCAGTGGAACAGAAGTTGCCTTCGGAAGTTGTGGGAGCTTCATCACTGGAGGCTTTCAAGAAGAGACTGGACTGCCACCAGTCAGAAATGGTGTAAGGTCTCCTTCTTGGGTGGGGACTTGGACTAGATGACCTACAAGGTCCCCTTCCAACTCTCTTAATCTGTAAATCTGTAACACCCCTAAACATGGGTCTCAACCTGCATAAGCTCTCAGTGTTTTTAGTAAAATTAATTTCCCCCCTTCCTGAAGTAAAAGACCCCATTCAAACACACAACACACTCTAATCACAAACGTACCTTTTAAACAAAACTTTAACCCAAGTAGCTTAGTTCTAGCTGTATTTGTCTTGAGCTTCTGAAGGACCCAAGTCACAGAAATGAATTTATAGATCCTGGAGATTGTAGCAAAGAGTTTCCCCAAACATTCATCAAAATATATGTATTCTATCTGGATTAAATCTCTCCTCCCCTATTATCATCTTATAGTCTGTCCTCTACAGTTTGTTGTATCTCTTAAGTTTCAGATCCTTAATCACCTTCCAAACAATCAGAAAATTAATTGTCATTTAATGCATAAGCAGTTTCTTTCCAATTGCTTGCGTCTGCATTATTTCTCCTCTCTCTCTCCTCTCCCTGTGCTTAGACTAGTGAGCAAAATAATATTTGCTTTAAACACAAATCATCTCTTTATAAATACAGAACAAGCAAGACTTTTTTCCCTCATCTGAATGAGAAGCCAGATGGCTTTTTTTTACCCCGAAGGGGTTTCACTCTGCAGCATTATGTTTTGCAACTGAAACATGATACATTTGGACTCTAGCCACTCTAGGTACATGCCTTCTCCTATTTTATTTCCAATTGCTTAGTTTTATGCCTATATTTAGACAATAACATCCCCACAAAGCACAATAAATATCTCCATCGGCAGTGTTGCACCTTCTGTAGTGCAAGGAGAACAGCCTTTGCGAGTGATATTCATAGCAATTCTACCTGATTGAAAGGTAAAGAGGCAAGCTGAAATAATTTCCCAGCACAGAAGCAAACAAAATCTGATTATGTGTAAATGCACACAGAAGACACTCCTGGATTTGTTTTGGGGTGACTTCTGCTCTTAGTTCTTTACTTCCAAAAGGAAATGAAAGGACTAGTATCTACTCTGAATCTTTAATGCAGTGTTTCTTGACCATGGCAACTTGAAGATGCGTGGACTTCAACTCCCAGAATCTCCCAGCCAGCATAAATTCTGTGAAGTGAAGTTTACCACACATGTGGTAAAACCACTGGCAGAAGGGAAGAGGGGGATTTAAAATATTCCATTTTATAATCCATACAGTAGAAGAAATGTCTGAGATGTATCCTTTAGGTCTATATCAGGGGTGAAATCCAGCAGGTTCTGACTGGTTCTGGGGGAAGCAGTAGCTGAAATTTTGAGTAGTTCGGAGAACCGGCAAATGCTACCTCTGGCTGACCCAGAGTGGGGTGGGAATGGAAATTTTGTAGTATCATTCCCCTGCCATGCCCACCAAGCTACACCCACGAACTAGTAGCAAAAAAATTTGAATTTCACCACTGGTCTATATCTGCCATTTCCCAAGGGAAGGCAGTCAGTCTGGTGAGATTCTTGTAATACAGGTGATCAACAATAAAATATCTTCTTAGGCCTAGCCACGGGTGGTTTCGGTTGCTAGCACCTGACATACATGCTAGCTGGGGAATTCTGGGAGTTCAAGTCCACACATTTCAAATTTCCAAGGTCGAGGAATGTTGTCTTAATGTGACTCAATCTTCCTTGACATTCACTTTTAGTCATGCACTAATTTTGGTGATAATTCCTCAATCCTCAAATTCCTTCCCAGAGCTCTCACTATGTGGCAACATGAGCATTCAGTTCCTCTTGTATTAAAGACCTTTGGGGAAGAGCCTTCAATGCACAACATCTCACACCCTTATTTTGTTTTTAACCAAAGGAACCTGCGTCAGAATTGCTGGATCTTTTCAATTCAGTGTCAACTATACTCCGAGATGTCAATTGGAGTCCTTCAGATGTTCTGTACAACAACTCCTATGAGCCCCGACCAATAGTAAACACTGGGGGAAGCTGTAATGCAGGGGTATCCAATCTTGGAAACTTTAAGATTTGTGGACTTCAAGTCCCAGAATTCTCTAGTCAACATGGTTGAAGATAGTTGACATTGGACTGCAAAGATCAGCAGTCTGACCCAGGTTCCTTTAAGAAGAAGAAAATTAAGGACATAAGATATTGTGCAGTGGTGGCTGGCTGGTTGGGGAATTGTGGGACTTGAAATCCACAAGTCTTAAAGTTGCAAGGTTGGACCCCCTGCTGTAATCCTAAGCATCTGAAAAGCACTAAGTTTCTTATCCTTACTCTACACATCCCAGCAATAGAGTTTCAAGTGAGAGCCTTGCTTGTTCCTGAATCAATAGTTGCCAACTGTGTTATACTGATCAAAGCCAATCAAAGCTTTAAACAAGGACTGAATTTCTCCTTGGACAGCTATGTTTAGAATCTGGCACGGATCTACTTTTTGTATTTTTGAAAGCACATATAAACACTGGGCTAAAAGGTAGAAGGCCTGAAGGAGCTAACAATTACTCTCTGAGTCATCTTCCTTAGAACCCAGGGTAGAAACAAAGAGCGATGTGCTACATTTTGAGAGGTTTTAGAAGCCATCTACAGCATGACTCATCCAGGACAAAGAGGTAAGAAGAGATGATGAGTCAAATCTAAGTTAACTTTGCATCTTAGAAAGAAATTGGTTTCTCCTATAAAGTCCTTCATTCTCCAAACTCAGTGAGATCCAAGAATATCTGCCCTATCTTGCACCTCCTACATGTTGGTACAGATTCAGGAGGAATGCATTTTATACTGTGTGCTTTGTCTTCTCCACTTCCTTCTTAACACCACATCAGATTTGCTAATAGAGGTAAGGAAGGATATTAACCCCCATAATGGAAGAATGGGTGGAAAAAACTGAGTTCTTCTAATCCTACTTAGGCAAGAAAACCAGCTGGGTGATCATGAGCTCTACTCCTCCAGCTGGTTGGGTGACTTTGGGCCAATCACCAGGGGAGTGTGAGTTGTAATCCCACAGACACAAAAGCCACGGGTGACTTTGAAACAACCACCAGGGGACTGTAAGTTCTAGTTCTGTCTTAGGCATGAAAATTGGTTGGGTGTCTTTAGGCAATTCATCAGGAGAGTATGATTTCTACTCCTGTCTTAGGTATGAAAGCTGGGTGGGTAACTTTGGGCCAATCACCAGGAGGCAGTGAGTTCTAGTCCTGCTCTAGGCATGAAAGCTGGGTGGGTAACTTTAGACCAATCATCAGGAGGCAGTGAGTTCTAGTCCTGCTCTAGGCATGAAAGCTGGGTGGGTAACTTTAGACCAATCATCAGGAGGCAGTGAGTTCTAGTCCTGTTCTAGGCATGAAAGCTGGGTGGATAACTTTGGACCAATCACCAGGAGACAGTGACTTCTAGTCCTGCGTTAGACACAAATCCAGCTGGGTGGCCTTGGGCCCATCCCTTTCTCTCAGCCCTAGGAAGAAGACAATGGCAAACCACTTCTAAAACAACCTTGCCAAGAAGATTCCAGAGACTAGTCCAGCCAGTATTTGAGAATTAGAATATGATTGAATAGAAGAGAGGGAGGGGGAAAAGCCAGAAATAATTGATTTCCTGGTTCGGTTTACCTAGCAGAGGTGACAGCCAGTCTACACTTCTTCTTCTTCTTCTTCTTCTTTGAAGGAATCACATTGATGGTTCTATAAATTGCAAAAGATCAGAAGAACTCCGTCTATATTAGCGCACATCATACACTGCCTAATAGCTTGCTAATAATAACGTATATGTTAAACCACAGCAAAGCTTTAATTGGTTGTCTAGTTTGGGAGTCGGGTATATTAATAAAGCTCAATCGATAGAAAATAATGGGGCAAAACCACCCACCCACCCACCCAGTCGTATGTAACCTCCTGCAGCTACATGATGCCAGGAATTAAACTGCATATACCTGGGGGAGGGGAGAGGTGGGGGGGCAGAGAGGAATGCAAGTGTGGTCATCTTGGGAATATCTCTAGTCAGGCAAGAGCATCATTATCTGCCCCACTGGATTCAAGATATAATCAGGACAATAAATAACAGGAGGGCAAGGAAGCCAGATATAGAAGCCAAAGGACAGATAGGGCTCCCGGGCAGAAGCAGCCCATCTTCCTGATTTTCTATGTTGTCCCTGCAGGGGAACATTACTTTCTCTCTGTCTGATCTTTGCTTCCTCCCTCCCATTACGGTTTCCTCCCTCCCTGCAAATGGATTTTGCTCGTTTTATTCATTTGTTCCCCCTTCCAATATCAAACCGTGCTCAAATCTGTACCTACGCAGTTCAAGCTGTCAGGAGGACAACTAGGTCACTAATCACCAGCAGGAACCTGGGCTATCTCTCCTGTGCAGCAGGGGAAGGAAGAGGAATGACTTGGAGTTGTGTGCAAAGGCCGCATCCTCCCCCAGGATGGCTTCTTCCAGGGAGGGAGCTGCCACACTTGACACATCAGTCTCCTTCTTTCCTTCCTCCTTCCTTCCTTCCTTCCTTCCTTCCTTCCTTCCTTCCTTCTTTCATTACTTCCTATGCCTTCTATCCTAGCCCTTCCTTCTTTCCTTTTCTTTCTTTCTTTCTTTCTTTATTTCTTTCTTTCTTTCTCTTTCTTTCTTTCTTATCTCTCTCTTTCTTTCTTTCTCTCCTCTCCCTCTCTCTCCCTCTCTCCCTGTATTTCCCTCTCTTCTTTCTCTTTTTTCTCTTCCTCTTCTTCTTTCTTTTCTTCTCTTCTCCCTTCCTTTGTCTCCTCCTTTCCTTTCTCCTCTTCATTTACTCTTTCCTTCCTTCCTTGCCTTCCTTTCCTTCCTCCTTCCTCATCTTGCTTCTTTCATTCCTTCCCGTTGAGTGCCTTCTATCCCTAGGCCCGCCCTTCATTCCTTTTCTTCTTCTTTCTTTCTTTCATTCTTTTCTTTCTTTTATATCCTCTCTACTTTCTTCTTTCTCTCTCTCCTCCCACTCCATGTCTCTCCTGTATTTCCCTCCTCTCTCTTTCCCTTTTTTCTCTTCCTCTTTCTTCTTTCTTTTTTCTCTTCCTCCCTTCCTTTGTCTCCTCCTTTCCTTTTCTCTCTTTCTTTCTCTTTTCTTTCCTTCCTTCCTTTCTTTTTCATCTCCTCCCCTATGCCTTCTTTGCCTATTCCATTCCTTTTTCTTGTTCTTTTTTCTTTTCTTTCTCTTTATTTTTTCTTTCTCTTCTTTCTCTCACTCTCTTTTCTCTCTTTTTTCTTTTTCTCTTTCTTTCTTCTTTCTTTTCTCCCCTTTTTTCTCTTGTCCTTTTTAAGAAAATCAGACACATCCATTTCTACATGCATTGCCAGGACTGATCAAACATGCCACTTTCATTTTTCCCTAGGTTTCTGAACTTGGGAAAAAAATATTATTTTTTCATCTTATTTAGGAAGACCTCTAAAAATATTACTCAGAAAACCAACTGAAATGAAGACACCCTGAATTGCACTGAAGGTGATATTGTAGTGGCAAACAGTCTTTGTCATTCCTACAGAAAGCTGATCCATTTTTTAAAAACATTTAACTCTTTATCCCTTTTCATTCCTTAGTCTAATATTGTAAACCTGTTGCACATTGGCTTTGTCTGATTAAACACCATTGGCTTAATATAGCAATAGCAGTAGACTTATATACCGCTTCATAGGCCTTTCAGGCCTCTCTAAGCGGTTTACAGAGAGTCAGCATATTGCCCCCAACAATCTGGGTCCTCATTTTACCCACCTCGGAAGGATGGAAGGCTGAGGTCAACCCTGAGCCGGTGAGATTTGAACCGCTGACCTGCTGATCTAGCAGTAGCCTGCAGTGCTGCATTTAACCACTGCGCCACCTTGGCTCTTGGCTAATGATAGCAACAGCAATGTCACTTAGACTTATATGCTGCTTCACAGTGCTTTACAGCCCTCTCTAAGCAGTCCTGAATCAGCCTCTTGCCCCTCCAACAATCTGGGTCCTCATTTTACTGACCTTGGAAGGATGGAAGACTAAGGCAGCCTTGAGCCTGGTGAGATTCGAACTGTCAAGCTGATGGAAGTCAGTGATCAGCAGAAGTAGCCTGCAGAACTGCATTCTAACCACTGCGCCACCACGACTCTAGTGATGTCTGTTGATTGAAGTGCATTAGCCTTGAATTCTGGCAACTGTGTGGTCAAGTCCCCATTGTTGGTCCACATAGAGAACCAACTTAGAACTAAGGAGAAATTTCCTGACGGTGGGAACAATTAACCGGTGGAATGGCTTGACTCCCATTCACAATGGGAATGCTCCAACACTGGAAGTTTTTAAGAAGAGACTGGACAGCCATTTGCCCAGAATGGTATAGAGCTGTGATGGTGAACCTATGGCATGCGTGCCAGAAGTGCCATGCAGAGCCATCTCTCCAGGCACACCAGCCATCACCCGTTGCTCTTCCGGGTTCCTTCGTGCGCGTGGGAGTGCCAGAAACCAGTTTCCAGGCATGCATGTGCACACCGGGAAGCTGAGCTTCCGGTTTGCGATGCTTGCATGCACACGGCCAGTTGATCTTCATGCGTCCATGCATGCCAGAAACCAGAAGACCAGGTGACCGGCACACATGCACACACTGGAAACAGGAAGCTCATCTTCTCGGCATGCAACATAGGTGCCAGGAAACTGCTCTTCCAGTTTCCAGTGCTCCTCCATGCGCACTCAATGCCAAAAAGGCTTGCCAACACTGGTATAGGCTCTCCTGCTTGAGCAGGGGGTTGAACTATGTTAACATATTTAAATGTAATAGCTGGGACAGTGGGGTTGTTACAATGAACCAGAACACACAGTTATAGTTGATTGATGGCAGGCTCTTGCGTGAGGCAATCAGCGCTGTGATGGCTGCTCTGGGGGTGGAGGGGGAGTATCCCTTTTTTCCCGCCTTTTTCTTCTATGTGCTGTGATTTACCTCATGATGCCCCCATTATGTCGATGTATATAAAGATGCAAGATATATTTATTTATATAAAACTACACGTTTGTGTCAATGTCTCCGACTTCATTTAGACACCTGCTGTGCAATTCCCTGACAGACTGGAAGACCTCCAAGGTCCCTTCCAACAGTTATTCTCTTCTATTCTGTTTATGGAGAATCTCAGTCATCCAGGTCATGGTGGTCCCAAAAGTGTTTTTTTTTTTCCAAGAGGCAACTGGACTTTCTGGTTTTTCTTTGAAGATGTTTCCCTTCTCATCAAAGAAGCTTCTTCCACTCTGAATCTTATTCTGTTCTCTTAGTTTTTTTTTTTTTTCTTGGCAACATTTTCAGAAGGGGTTAGCATTACCTTCCACCTGGACATAAATTGTTTCAACTTCTACCCTCAAAACGATGCGGTAGAGCATTGCACACCAAGACAACTAGACACAAGAACGCCATCACTCTGCTAAACAAATAATTCCCTCACCACTGTCAAACCATTCACTAAGGCTTCATTACTATTACTATTAGTCTTCTCATCGTTCCTATCACCCATCTCCTCCCACTTATGACTGCAGGACTGTAACTTTGTTGCTTGTATCCTTATGACTTATATTGATATTGATTGTTTCCTGATTGCTTATTTGTACCCTGTGACTATCATTAAGTGTTATACCTTATGATTCTTGACGAACATATCATTTCTTTTACGTACACTGAGAGCATATGCACCAAAGACAAATTTATGAGTGTCAATCACACTTGGGCCAATAAAATTATTTTGTATTCTATTCTATTCTATTCTATTCTATTCTATTCTATTCTGCTCTGCTCTGCTCTGCTCTGCTCTACTCTACTCTACTCTACTCTACTCTACTCTACTCTATTCTATTCTTTTTCTATTTCTATTCTATGTTCTTCCATGCTCTTCTATGCTCTTCTATTCTACATTATGAGTTCCCTCCCCTCTCGACATGTATGGTTGTGCAACTGTTGTTTACTTTTATTATTTGTATTTTGTTTTTATGTTCCCCTTTTTCCCCTTGAATTGTTCGCTGCCCTGAGTCCTCCCGGAGAAGGGCGGCATACAAATAATAAAATTATATTCTATTCTATTCTATTATTCTCTTCCATTTCTTTTCTATTCTTTTCTATTCTATTCTATTTCTATGTGCTTCCATGCTCTTCTAGTCTATTTCTATTCTATTTCTATTCTATTTCTATTCTATTTCTATTCTATTTCTATTCTATTTCTATTCTATTTCTATTCTATTCTATTCTATTCCATTCCATTCCATTCCATTCTAAAGCTGAGAGAGAAAGAAAATGGCTGCCCCAAAATCACCCAGAAGACTTCTGTGCCTAAACCAGGATTAAAACTCCCAATCCCTCCATTCGTAATCTAGCATCTCTAACCAGCATACCCTTACTGCCTCTGCTAAAGAGAAATACAAGTGACAATTTAGTAGGGCTGATGTACCAGCAGGATTTGGTAATTTCCTACCACTTACCAAGGCTCCCAATAAATCTGATTTGCCACCTGCAGCCTAACTGTTTGGGCAGATGTTAATACTCGATTCTCTCTAAACTGGGGGGGTGAGGGAAAAAAAGGCTGGTTTCAAAGAACTTGCAAGAGGTAATGAAAGAGTAAGGTTTCTCAGCTGCTGGTGCTATGAACTCAATTAAGCCTACTTTGAGAGAAAGGGGTGTGTGTATATATTAGGTCTTAATTAAGTACTGTTAATTATAATCTATGTGATGTGCTTACTGCTTATCTGATAATTATGAGAAAGCCAATTTTGGCTGGTGGCTTGTGACTAATTAAGTGGAATTAGTAATGATAATTATAGATTTAATTTTTGTTTGCCATTATGGGTGAAGAGAGCAAACTTGCTGGAATGGGGTAGAACAAGAAACCAAAAGAGAGATCAACTCAAAAATAATAATAGTGTGGAAAAGATAAGACTCCTTGGGTGAGCAGAACTACATCTGCACAGCACATTTAACCTGGTTCCTGAATTATCCCACTGTCACAATTGGCACGGTGCATGGAATAGCAAACTGTTTGGCTTTGTACTATTTTAGTAACCAACCCAATGCTCAAAATGTAACCAAAGATTGGCAGCGACCAAGCTTAGCACCTTGTGTGAATAAACCCCTAAGGTTTGTCATTGGTTTGAGTATTGCAGATCCAAGCTGCCCAGGGAATTCTGGGAGTTGAAGTCTACGCATCTTAAAATGTTCAAGGTTAAGAAATAGGTAAAGGTTAAGGTTCCCCTTGCACATATGTGCTAGTTGTTCCCGACTCTAGGGGGCAGTGCTCATCTCCGTTTCTAAGCTGAAGAGCCAGCACTGTCCGAAGACATCTCCATGGTCATGTAACCGGAATGACTAAATGCCGAAGGCGCACGGAATGCTGTTACTTTCCTACCAAAGGTGGTTCCTATTTTTCTACTTGCATTTTTATGTGCTTTCGAACTGCTAGGTGGTAGAAACTGGGACAAGTAACGGGAGCTCACTCCGTTATGCGGTGCTAGGGATTCGAACTTCTGAATTGCCAACCTTTCTGATCGACAAGCTCAGTGTCTCAGCCACTGAGCCACTACATCCCTGTCAAGGTTAAGAAATACTGGGTCTATCTAATGAATGATGGAATGATGGTTAGAAAGGAAGAATTATTGGCTATGTATGCTCACTGCCAAGTGTTCGATTCTCACTGGCTCAAGGTTGACTCAGTCTTCCATTCTACTGAGGTCAGTAAACGAGGACACAATATATTTTTTGGGGGGGGGAGTAGTAATGTGCTGACTCTGTAAACCACTTAGAGAGGGCTATGTAGCAATATGTCCCAAAGGTACTTTTTTGTCAAGAGGCAACTGGACTATTTTTTTTCTCTTTCAAGACGTTTTGCTTCTCATCCAAGAAGCTTCTTCACCTCTGACTAAATGGTGAGGAATCCTGTCAGAGCTGAAGAAAAGACGGAGAGAGGAGGAGCCAACGTCGCAATGTTACATCGTCCAGACTCGACAGTCCGAATCCGCCGATGACACTTTTGCCCCTGGACGGTCCGGCAGGACCTAAAACCGTCCTGAAGAGATAGTGACTGGAAAGACAAGGCCTGGATGGTCACAGGGACATCGCAAAGTCCCTGATCGACTCAAGGGAAGCGCTTCCAACCGGTGGCAAACAGGCAGCCCCAGGCTGACATAGTTGGAGACGGCTCCAGGAAGAGAAGTGAAAATGTTCCATCTGGTGATTTTTTTTTTCAAAAGAAAAAGAAGAAGCTTCTTGGACGAGCAGTGAAACGTCTTCAAAGAGAAACCAGAAAGTCCAGTTGCCTCTTGAAAAAAGCACTTTTGGGACAACCATGACCTGGATGACTGAGAATCTGCATAGACATATGATGCAATATATGTCTATGTGTCATTTCTATGGCAGTTGGAGAGATTTATAGGGATCAGGAGGAAGTCCATCATTGGAGGCTTTCAAGAAGAGATTGGACTGCCATTTGTCAGAAATAGTGTAGGTCTCCCACTTGGTTGGGGGTTTGGACTAGATGACCTACAAGGTCCCTTCCAAACTCTGTACTCGGTTATTTATGTAATCTTTGTCTATAAAGCCCAGCAATAAGAAGTTTAACTAAGATACCTTCCTAGAATCAGAATTCTCCTCGGCTTCTCCATCACTGTACCTGAAGCTGAATCTTCTTTTGATTGGTGGTAAACAACAACATTTCAATTTCTTTTAGGGTGAAGCAGACAATTTGCAGTTCCCAGGCAGAATTCATTGCACTGTTTAAAATCAATAGCAAATGTAGCAGTGGCTCTAACAGCTCTGGCTGACATCCTGCTCAGGCCTCTAATAGCCCCCCTGTTCCCTATTTTCTTAACCATACAGAAAAACATACCAATATACATGGTTACGATCTGTACCATTTTGGATGGAATCAAACAGCAGAAATTGTAAACAGAAGACAGAGAGAAAGCATACATAACTAAAGGGTGCGGCGAGGAAAGAACTGTGGTATATAAGTACCATCAGAAAAAAGCAGCACTTTGCCAGGTTTGGCGGGAAATTATTGGTTGCTATCCTGACATTTTGCCAAATTGCATATTAAGCTGCTGTCAGAGATACAAGAAGATTGCAGAGCTCTTGGTGCTCTCTTGAGTGTGGTTGTTGTGTGCAGATGTTTCATTACTCAACTAGGTAACATCAGTATGAGTGAGAGCTGAGTTCCCTGTTATATGCAGTACTTTGCCTTGACTATTTTGGTGGGGGGTTGTATTTCTCCTTGTTAGTTCCTTGATTATTGTTTCTTCTTGATTGTTTCTCTGGGTTAAACCCTGCTTATCTGAGTGTTGGTTGCGGAAGCTGATGTGTTCTGGTCTGTCTGTTTCCTTCTTAGCTTTTTTTTTTTATCGGCTCTCTTGAATGGTGTGTAACAGTGGTGGGTTTCAAAAATTTTTCGAACCTACTCTGTGGGTGTGGTCTCCTTTGTGGGAGTGGCTTGCCAGCCATGTGACCTGGTGGGAGTGGCTTGCCGGCCATTGTGTTTTCTTTCTTTCTTTCTCTCTCTCTCTCTCTCTCTCTCTCTTTCTTTCTTTCCTTCCTTTTGTCTCTCTGCCCTTTTTTCCTTTTTTTCTTTCATCTCTCTCTCACTTGTTCTTTCCTTTTTCTTTTTTTCTTTTTTTCTTTCTTCCTTTCTTTCTCTTTCTCTCTCTGTGTGAGTCTGTCTGTCTGTCTCTCTGTGTGTGTGTGTGTGTCAGTGTCTGTAGGTGTGGCCTGCTTTCTGGTGAAACCTCTTCTAACGGTTTGGTAAATTGACGAACCAGTTCTACCGAACTGGTGCGAACTGGTAGGAACCCACCTCTGGTGTGTAAATGTGGTTTATCTCTGTTTATCTGTGATGGTTGGTTTGTTTGAAAGCCAAGCTCCCATACATTCCCTAGCATTTTTGGATTTCAGATGCTCAGCTTCCCAGTTGAAACTATGGTTGAATCTATCCATGGGGTGTGAGATTGTTTTTATTATTTTGTTTTAGAGAATTTTTTTTAAATTGTGTCTTGATGTCGGTGTTCATGGATGTGCTAGTCTTCAGGCTCTATGTTGTAGATGATGTTGTAGATGATGACTCCAGCTTTTTCTTCATTTTTTCAATATACAGGTTTTCTTCCACATATAGTATAAGAACTGTGATAGGCTTACTACCAAAAAAACTAAGTAACCAATGAACCAAACTAAGCAAACTAAGTAATTAACAAAGGAAAAGGCCACACCCCCAATACAATTAACAGAACAAGATAATGTATGTAAAGAGGGAGTAAGCCCCACACTCATTTGCACAGATGATGTTGCCTAGTTGGGTAATGAAACAGCTACAAGAAAACCACAAGCTCAGAGAGCACCAAGGACCCACAACCCTCCTCCACCTCCTCTCCACAAGCCCCACTCCCTTCTAGCACTGATGATGTTACCTAGTTGGGTAATGAAACTTCTGCAAGAAAATCACCAAGTTCCCTTTATCTCAACCTAAGCCACAAATATCTATTGACTTAGAATAACTTTATTGTCACTTTAAATTGGCATACATTGAAAGGAAATCTTAATTTTATTTTATTGGATACAGCAACAAGCTGCCTTGCAGAGAAACAATTATTCCTTTCCTTAAAAAGCTGACAACCATCCCCTTTCAGGCCACAGCTTGCTTCTAATATTGTTCTTGTTATTTCAGATTTCTGCAAATGAGGAAGAAAGCCGATAGCGATAGAATCTAAATGGTTAGAAGGAATTGCTTGCAGCAACTCTGGGCACATTCAAATTACAGCTAAAGTGACTTCCCTCCCCCCTTTTTTTCCCCAAAGGTATCCCGCTGGTGATGCCATTTCAGCCTGTATTCTAAAAAAGCACATTTGGTTGCATATTTAAGAGCCCGTAGAATCGAATTAGCTGAATCACCACATTTGTGGTGCTGGATTTATTCTCTGTGCCTTTCCCTCAACCCCAATTTAATTGTTTCACTCCCTATCCCATTGCACTTGGAGGATGAAAGGCATATGCTGGCAGCTGATGTTATCCGAGTATCAGTTTTATGCACAAAGCTCTTTCTTCCTTGACATTTGAGGCAGCAAAACTCAGCCGGATGGACCCATCCCTGATCATAATAAGGGGAGGATAATTTTCTGGCGGGGGGAGCAGTGCCACCTCCCTCTGATTTAAGGTTTGGAATCTGCATGCTGAAGCAGGAATTGAGTGATTCATTTTTAATGTGCAAGCTAATAGGTAAGTACGTGCATATTTAAATGTGGTCCATCCCCTCCCAAGGATGCTCTGTGTCATAGATGCAGGAGGGTGTAATATCTGCTGGCCCATCAGCTTTCCCAGCCCCTTATTACGGAGATGAGTCTCAAAGGGTTTAGATATGTTGGATTTTTGCTTCTCCTTTTGTGTCTTTTGCAAATGGCAGGTTTGGTTTACATGGAGGGAAATATCCATCTGGTTCAGTTCCAAGCCGGGAGAAAGGCACTGGAGGACAGAATGGGGGCTGGAGGCTGATTGGAAAGAAGGTCCATTTATTGACGAAGCAGAAGCACATGGGTGGTTCTGGGCAGCTGACCACATGGAGTGAGAGTGAGGGGTAATATACTTATTCTTGTGCTTTGCACTCGAGCTTCCTGTTCCTGTGCAAGAACATGCATTCTATTGGCTGTTGTCAGACTCCCCTGCGGCCATGGACAATCCTAGGGGTTTGTCCGACTTAAGTTTGGTTGAAGTTTCGGGGTGATGCAATGAAGGCACTTGTTGGGTAATTCCTATTGTGGCTGAGGGCTAACCCTACCTTTGTTTCAGACCTTGCTGCAGGAATTTCCTTACGAATAAGATAAGGTTCCCCTCGCACATATGTGCTAGTCATGCCCAACTCTAAGTTGTGGTGCTCATCTCTGTTTCAAAGCCAAAGAGCCACCACTGTCCAAAGACATCTCCATGGTCATGTGGCTGGCATGACTCAACACCAAGGCGCATGGACGATGTTACCTTCTCACCAAAGGTGGTTCCTATTTTTCTACTTGCATTTTTGCCTGCTTTCGAACTGCTAGGTTGGCAGAAGCTGGAACAAGTAACAGGATCGCACAGCGCTAGGGATTTGAACCTCTGAATTGCCAACCTTCTCATCGACAAGCTCAGCATCTTAGCCACTGAACCACCACGTCCCTTTGCTTATGAATGGAGCTATCTATCTCTTTATCTTTGTTTTATCTTTTAAGTGCTGACATCTGCTGAGGGCTATTAAGAAAAGTGGAGGCTACTAAGAGTGAGTCTACTTTTTTAGTCTGCCTCTAAAAAAAAGCCATGTGTTTTTTTTTTCTATTTCCCATTAAGGAAAATATAATATTCTGCCTTTTTAATATTTCCTCAACATATTTCATTCTTCTAGGAGAATGGAGGGTGGGTGCTAACTTTTCTACACAACGTTCCTCTCACCCCTCTTCCTCTGAATGCATTACCGCCATCGTTGTGCATCAAGTATCATCACAGCATGCTACACTTTGCGGCGTAGCATAAACAAAAACACAAAAGAACAAGGACCTGTCTGATTCCCTTTCAATTGAAAATTTTTAGTAGGAGGGGGAAAAAAACATAGAGGGGGAAAAAAAGAGAGGCGAGGATTACAAAAGGTGACAAGCAAATAACAAGGTTTGGCATTATTTATCTAATTAGTGAGTTGAGTAGCTTTTGGGAGCCACTCTAGACTGACTAAACATTGTTCAGTATCAGGGAAAAAAAATCCCTAATATACATCTGCTATATACGAGCGAAACAGCACTCGGATGCTGCATTCAATGTCATTTTTCAGAGGCTTAAAATGAGATTTTCATTTTGTGCGCAGCCACTTCATGGATGAATTTCCAGAAATGCAGATGGGGGGACTCTCCACTGCATTCAAATACTAGGCTCACCAATTTGGGGCCGTTACTAAATCCACATAGTTAAGAACAATTAGGACAACTTAGGGTGTGCAAACAGTTTTAGCCTAGCGGAGGGGAAGCTTCTTGCACAACTATTTAAGCTTAGATGAATATTCAGCTCTTCCACTTGGTTTTATTTCATACGTCTCAATCCAATCAGACTAATTTTCCAAACTAAAGAGAATTGGAAGGTTTGGTTCAAAGAGAGTTGAGCTGCCAACTTGATCGAAGAGCCGAGGTGGCGCAGTGGTTAGAGTGCAGTACTGCAGCCACTTCAGCTGACTGCTAGTTGCAGTTCGGCGGTTCAAATCTCACCGGCTCAAGGTTGACTCAGCCTTCCATCCTTCCGAGGTGGGTGAAATGAGGACCCAGACTGTGGGGGCGATATGCTGACTCTGTAAAACCGCTTAGAGAGGGCTGAAAGCCCTATGAAGCGGTATATAAGTCTAACTGCTATTGCTATCAGGATGTGTGAAACTGAAGCAATTCCTATTCCTCTAACAACTTCATCTTGGTAGTCCATACCTGCTCCTTTCTTAGTGCTCAGTTTTGAGTCTGGTCTCAATTCATGGGCACATTCGCTAAGGTTTCATCCATCCTTTTGCATTATTTTTGAGCTCTTCCATCCCCAAACTGCAGACACCACTGGTTCTTGTCAGGTGTTTGCAGTGCTTTTGATTCAAATGCAAAAAGATTTGGAGATTTGACTTTGAACTGCATGATGGCACTAATGCAATACCTATTTGTGCTTTGTTAACGATCTGCAGATTATGAGCTGTCAAGTTGGCATTGACTCCTAGTGACCACATAGGTAGGTTTTCTCTAGGAATGTCTGTCCCCAAATTGGTCCTTTGGGTCTTCCATCACCACTGTAACTGAGACCTCCTTCTCCTTCCCCTTCCCCTTCCCCTCCCTCTCCTACTCGTCCTCCTCCCACCATAGTATTCTCAGGAACCTCACAACTCACAAGTACTTCAATCGTCTTTCTTAAGCTATGCATAAAGGATGCTGGAATTTTTCATTTGCAAATATTAAATGAGCCAGCCCCATTTATTCCTTCCAGATTTTGTGGGCTATAACACAAATCCCGAAGTCATTCAGAAGAGGGTCAAGTGATGAAATGGGTATCACAGAGAGAGAATAACAATAGCACTTAGACATATACAACCAATTAAATATGAGCCAACACTGTACAGCAGCAGCCAAAACAGCCAACGCAATTAACAGAGGAATTAACAGAGGGATACAATCAAGATCAAGTAAGGTATTAATACCACTCTATAAAGTCTTGGTAAGATCACACCTAGAGTACTGCATCCAGTTTTGGTCTATAAAAAAAAAACATGTTAAGAATCTAGAAAAAGTGCAGAGAAGAGCAACCAAGATGATTAGAGGACTGGAGTCTAAAACGTATGATGAACAATTGCAGGAACTGGGCATGGCTAGTCTAGTGAAGAGAAGGACCAAGGGAGACATGATAACAGTATTCCAATATTTGAGTGGCTGCCACAAAGTGGAGGGGGTTAAGCTATTTTCCAAAGCACATGAAGGAAAGACAAAGAATAATGGATGGAAACTGAACAAGGAACAATTCTACCTGGAAATAAGGATTTTTCTGACAGTGCGAGCAATCAACCAAATTGTCAACAAATTGTCTTCAGAAATTGTGGGAGCTTCATCTCTGGAGGTATTCAAGAAGAGACTGGACTGCCTTTTGTCAAAAATAGTGTAGGCTCTGCTTGCCCAAGCAGGGGGTTGGACTAGATGACCTACAAGTTCCCTTCCAAGTCTGTTAATCTGTAAATATATACCACTTTACAGTGTTTTACAGCCCTCTCTAAACAGTTTACAGAGTCAGCATATTGCCCCCAACAATCTGTGTCCTTGTTTTATCAACCTATTTGGGTATATCACTGCTACACAAGTATTCTGCAGAAAGGCTAACCATCTTTTGCAATGTCACAATGGACATTTTATCATTTGGCCCTACTTTGATTTAGAACAGAAACACGTCAGAGCTCCTTTTCATATTCCATGCCTCTAGATTTTAGCATGCTGTTTTTAACAAAATAATGACATACAGCGCACTGTACATAAGGAAAGGATAATAAATGTATACTTTGTTGTGGTTTTAGACCCAGTTAACAGACAGAGTAGATTTATGATGGGCTAGACATAAAAAATAAATGCATCAGTTCAGGCACAAATGCCATATAATTCTTCCATAATGACTTGGCAATTGAGGTGAATTTGCTTTGTTCTGGTTTCACTTAGATTTTTTTTTTTTGTTTTGGTCCTGTTATTTTTCCTGAACACTTTAAAAAAAAAAAATAAGTCCCTCATTTTTTTCCAAAAAGGCTCCATAGAAGGAGACAAATATATTTCGTGCATTCATGTGTATCCCTCACAGAACACCAAGGAAAATATAAATTTTATCTCAGGAAAAATTGTGGGGGCGGAAATTACAAACTAACAATATTGGCAACCTACAAAGAAATTTATATCAAATGTTTATCGTTGGAATTTGCCCCCAGCAAGATTAGCAAAATTGTAAACAGAAGCAAGGAACATATTTCCACATGTGGTGGACATGCCCAGAAGCAAAGAAATTTTGGACAAAGATAAGAAAATGGCTAGAGGAAATTACTAAACAACAAATAGATCTAAAACTGGAATTGTTTTTATTAGGTATATTAAGAAGAAATTATTGTAAAAAAAGTGCAATACATGATATTACATATAATTACAGCAGACAGAATCATATATACGCAAAACTGGAAAAATGATAGCACCCCCTCGGATGAAATGGTGATTAAAAAAAAACCATGCTAGAATGTGCGGAGATGGATAGGCTAACAATGGAAATAAAAGAAAGAGGAGAAACGGAATATTATTTGATTTGGGACACATGATAAATGGTTAGAGAGTAGAAGTAAAGATTAAAATTAAAATTAAAAGTAAATTAAGAGGTGACAAAACAGATAATATATACAGTGACATAACTACAATAATGGCATATTGTATGAAATCCATATGTACAAAAAAGGAAGACTAATGTAAATAACTTGTATGTAGATATGAGATGGACACGGTGGCTCAGTGACTAAGATGCTGAGCTTGTCGATCAGAAAGGTTGGCAGTTTGGTGGTTCGAATCCCTAGCACCATATAATGGAGTGAGCTCCCGTTACTTGTCCCAGCCTCTGCCAACCTTGCAGTTTGAGAGCATGTAAAATGCAAGTAGAAAAATAGGAACCATCTTTGATGGAAAGGGAACAGCGTTCCGTGCGCCTTCGGCATTTAGTCATGCCAATCACATGACCACGGAGACGTCTTCGGACAGTGCTGGCTCTTTGGCTTTGAAATGGAGATGAGAATCACCCCCGAGAATCCAGAACGGTTAGCCCATATGTGCGAGGGGGAACCTTTACGTTATCTATGAGATATACGATACCGGAGTGTTGTAAAATGAAATTGTGATATAAAATGAAGAAAATTGTTTAATAAGAACTATTTGCAAAAAAAGAGAGAGAAAAATATAGATTTTATCTCATTGCATCACATTGCTAAATGATCTACAAGGAATTATTTCTGTGTGTGTGGTGTGTGTGTGTGTGTGTGTGTGAGAGAGAGAGAGAGAGAGAGAGAGAGAGAGAGAGAGAGGGAGGGAGAGAGGGAGAGAGAGAGAGGGAGAGAGAGAGATGCCCATCGCTTTGAGAACCAAAGCCATAGAACAGACTAAGTTGATGCCTGCCCCCCCCCCCCCTCTCTTGGATAGAGAAGGCTATCAGCTCAGAACAGCTGACACCTTTAACTCAAATCCATTAATCCTCTTTATTAAACCCGGGTCACCTCTGAATCCCAGCAAATTAACCAGCATCTCCCCATTGCAAGTACATGGAGAAAGAAACACCCTGTACCAAGCTGGTAATTTTCATGGACAAGGGCTCTGAGGTCAGAGGGCTTTCTCAACTCTATTCTCTGCTTTTGTCAATTTAAAAAGGAACAACCACTTCCACTTGTATACATTACGAGAGAGGCCGCGCGGAGACCTGGCATGCAGCCGGCGCCGTTCAACCCTACGGAAGGGCACGGGCTTTGGCAGGCAGGGTTTTTTCTCATTAAAGACGTTGGCAGGTGCCAAACAGCAGAGCCGAAGTTTGGGAGGACAAGAGGGGTTGAGGAACCCGGGGAAGAAGGGAAAGCCTTGGGGGTGACCCATTTATTGGCCTCACCTCTACGGGGATCCAGAAGAAGCAGCCAAGATCAATCCCTCTCTTTAAATTCCTTCTGTTGCTTTACGTGGATTTGTCAGCTGCTCAAAGGGTCAGCCGTGCCACTCAAGCCCCCCTAGAAAAGGGGCTGTGTGCCAGGAGTGTCACAGGTGTTACTAATGAGTTGCAAAGACATAGCAGCATTCAGCAGGATGGGGAGGGTGGCCAAAGTCAGGGTGGCCACAAGAGGTGTGATGGAAGCTCTACCAAGTATTTGTGCATTGAATATGTTTGCTATTTTGAGCAATTTGTAAACACAAAGTTGGGTAGATTTATACACTACTTCACAGTGCTTTACAGCCCTCTCTAAGCAGTTACAGGTTACAGATTCACAGAGTTGGAAGGGACCTTGTAGGGCATCTAGTCCAACCCCCCACCCAAGCAGGACACCCTACACCATTTCTAACAAATGGCAATCCAGTCTCTTTTTGAAAGCCTCCAGTGATGAAGCTCCCACAACGTCCAGAGGAAAACTGTTCCACTGGTTGATTCTTCTCACTGTCAGAAAATGTCTTCTTATTTTTAGGTTGACTCTCTCCTTGATACCTTTCCATCCATTATTCCTTGTCTGGCCTTCAGGTGCCTTGGAAAATAGTTTGACCCCTTCCTCTCTGTGGCAGCCCCTCAAATATTGGAACCCTGCTATCATGTCTCCCCTGGTCCTTCTCTTCACTAGATTTCACAATTTACAGAGTCAGCATATTGCTCCCATCAATCTGGGTCCTGATTTTACCCACCTCGGAAGGATGGAAGATTGAATCAACCTCGAGTTGGACAGGATCGAAGTGCTAGCAGTCGGCAGACGTGAAGCAATAACACTTAGACTTATATACCGCTTTATAGTGCTTTATAGCCCTCTCTAGGCAGTTTACAGAGTCAGTCTCTTGCCCCAACAATCTGGGTGCTCATTTTACCCACCTCGGAAGGACGGAAGGCTGAATCAATCTTGAGCCTGGTGAGATTTGAACTGACAAATTGCAGTCAGCAGAAGTAGCCTGCAGTACTGCACTCTAACCACTGTGCCATCGTGGCTCATAAAAATAAAGATGCAGTAAATAAGAATTGGAATCAAATGGAGATTCAAACTCAACCCCACTGAGTAGTTTTTTGAGGGTGGGGAAGGCTGTAATTTGTCGTGCAAAAGAAAGCTGACCCTCAGCTGGGGAAGGAGTTGTGGGTTTTCTTCTGATGCCATCCTCCTGAATCCTGTGGTGTGGCTACAGTTGCGCCAAAGTTTGTTTTGCAATTTCTGCAAGATTGTTCCCCTCCCTGCGAAAGAGATTTCTGCCTCATTCTCAGGGACTCGAGAAGTTCTTCTGCATTCCTTTTGGTGGTGTTTTTGAGCTGACTTGATGGCGAGAAGTAGAGAATCATGGTTTTCTTGTGATTTTTTTTCCATGACAGGCGAAATTCCCCTTTTGAAAAAAGACTCTTGGGAGCAGCTTGCACCCAATACCTTCCCTTGGGATCGAAACCCAGGGAACCAGAGAAGCGGCAGATGGTTGGAGAGCCTTGTAGGTAAAGGCAGGATATTCGCACACCCCCCTTGGGGCACCTCATCACTAAGTAATTTAATAAGATCTCCTGTGGGGGGAAAAATTAACAGCAGATTCTCCTTCATTAAAATGAATGAGAACCACCAGTAAGGAAGGGGGGGAGTGGAAGGAGGTTATTGCTTGCCACTAGCTCAGATCACTGCAAGATCTTCTTCAGTGGATAATTTTGTTGTTGCTAGTTGTGAAATATCACCCATCACAACCCAATGGACAACGTTCCTCCAGGCCTTCCTGTCCTCTACCATCCTCTGGAGTCCACTCAAGCTCACGCCAACTGCTTCAGTAACTCCATCCAGCGACCTCATTCTTTGTTATCCCCTTCTTCTTTTGCCCTCAATTGTTCCCAGCATTAGGCTCTTCTCCAGTGAGTCCTTCCTTCTCATTAGGTGGCCAAAGTATTTGAGTTTCCTCTTCAGGGTCTGGCCTTCTAAAGAGCCATCAGAGATCTCAGTGATGAAATGCAGCAGATTCTGACAGGTTCTGGAGAACCGGTAGCGGAAATTTTGAGGAGTTCGGAGAACCGGCAAATACCACCTCTGGCTAGCTCCAGAGTGGGTTGGGAATGAAGATTTTGCAATAGCCTTCTCCTGGAATTGGGCAAGAATGGATATTTTGCAGTATCCTTCCCCTGCCATGTCCACCAAGGCACGCCCACAGAACCAGTAGTAAAAAAAATGAATTTCAACACTGGTTGATCTCCTCTAGGACTGACCGGTTGGACGGCCTTGCAGTCCAAGGAACTGGCAGGAGTCTTCTGCAGCACTATAGTTCAAAGGCCTCCATTTTTGGGTGCTCAGCCTTCCTTATGGTCCAGGTTTCACAGCCATCCATTGCAACTGGGAAAACCATAGCCTTGACTAGACGCACTTTTGTTGGCAGGGTGATGTCTCTGCTTTTTAGTATGCTGTCTAGCTTTGCCAACAATTTGGTCATAAAACGGATTATAGTCGTGACTGGAGGTCCCACTGTACATCCCCTTCTCCCTCACTTCAGCAACCTGGCCTTAAAAGAGTCGGGAAATCAGCATCTGGTGGCTTTGGGAGGAAATGAGGGCTAAAAACGGGATAATGGTGGGAGGGTTTCTAGTATGGCAGCATCCTAAAATTCTACTACCCATTTTTCCATAACGTCAACAAGGAAGCCTAGTTGTCTCATTCACTTAAGGCATTGCAATCTCTGAGCCTGGCCCTTTTCACACGGATGGGAAGAGACGCTAAGCAAGCATGACCACCGCTAAACAAAAGTCTATTGTAAGGGGTATCTCTCACGAATCGAGGTCATATTTCATATTAAATCAGTAAAACATGAAATATGATGTAATTTAGATAACACATCAGGTGAACATTTGCATGCGTGCCCGATGGTGCCGAAGCACAAAAGTAATAACCACAAATACGAGAATGCAATACAATAATGCATTGATAACATCAAAAGAGAGAAGAGTTTCTATGTTCTCAGGACACACCGGGGAGCAAATTAGTCCATCATGCCATTCAACAGTTGTCCATTTCTTTTATTTTTCTTTTTTGTTTTCCCTTTCTATGAAGTATATAGATTTAACATACTATGAAGTATATAGGTTGTTTTAAAAACATGTAGGGACGCGGTGGCTAAGTGGCTAAGATGCTGAGCTTGTCGATCAGAAAGGTCGGCAGTTCAGTGGTTCAAATCCCTAGCACCGCATAACAGAGTGAGCGCCCGTTATTTGTCCCAGCTTCTGCCAACCTAGCAGTTCGAAAACATAAAAAAATGACAGTAGAAAAATAGGAACCACCTTTGGTAGGAAGGTAACAGCATTCTGTGTCCCTTCGACATTTAGTCATGCCGGCCACATGACTATGGAGATGTCTTTGGACAGTGCTGGCACTTCGACATAGAAACAGAGATGAGCACCGCCCCCTAGAGTTGGGAACGACTAGCACATATGTGCAAGGGGAACCTTTTCCTTTAAGAATGTAATTTACTTTTCTCCCATTCATTTGAGTAGCACAGTCTGGAAACGGCAGTCTATAAAATCTCAATTCCTTCCCCACTCCACGGAAAGAAGACTGCCAATTCCCCTTTTCCTCCCAATCAGCTGGGACTCAGCAGGCAGAGAATCGATGGGGGTGAGGCCAGTCAGAGGTGATATTTACCAGTTCTCCAAACTACTCAAAATTTCTGCTACTGGTTACTCCAGAACTGCTCAGAACCTGCTGAATACCACCTCTGATGTGCGTGCCGGAAACCAGAAGAGCAGCTGGTGATGTCACCTGTGCCCACAGCAAGGGCTCTGCATGCCACTTCTGGCATGCGTGCCATAGGTTCGCCATCAAGGTTCTAGGTTGTTTATTGATATATGTACTGTAACTTTCAGAAAAGCGCTTCAAATCCTTTTTGCCGGTCCTCCGTTCCCCTCCATTTCTCTTTGAATGCCATGCGACTTAGATTATGAACTTAAAGGACGAGAGAGCCAAACAACCCTCTTGGTAATCCTTTTTTTTTCCTTGTTTGTTTGTTTGTTTTGCAAAAAGCTCGGCTAAAAACAAAACCATGTGGAAACAGATCAGGGGGAGGAGGGAAAAGGAAGAGGATTGAGAGAGTACAGAAGGGAAACCAGCTAGAAAGCATATGGATTTCATCTCTACGGAAGACCTTCAAACTTCTCTTTCAGCCCTTCAGGGAAAGCGAGGAAATTCCCTGATGCCTGGCATTTGCTTAACTGTCAGAGAACAAGCTTCCTGCTGATTTCCCTTACTTCGAGATAAATCACGGGTCTGTTTGCCTGCCGACGATGCAGTTCTTTCCCAAGAAAAAGCAAAGTGGGAAGGGAAAGGCATGGCTGCCTTCTCCATTCATCGTTGACATCCACTCAACGTGGAAGAATTTAAAAAATTTCAGGGCACGAAAGAACAAGGAAAAAACCACCTCTACATTCCTGAGCCAGGGATTTTTTCTGAAGAATCCAGAAGGCAGAATAACAGAGTTGGAAGGGAGCTTGGAGGTCTTCGAGTCCAACCCCCTGCTTCAATGGGATACCCTATACCTAAGATAGTCAACCTATGGCAAGTGTGCCACAGATGGCACACAGGGCCCTCTCTGAGGGCATGAAAGCTGACGCCCAAGCTCAGCTCTAGTCTGCATGCACACGTTGTCAGGCCTGCAATTATATTCCCTTTAGAATTTTGGCCTGCCACACTTTCTCTTATTTCATTATGCTGTTTCATTAGTATAGTTGATGGGAGTGGGGAATAGACAGGAGTAGGATTGTGGAATGTATTGTTTTCATTCCTTTCTAGAAGCTCAAGGTCATCTTTTGTCTCCGCACTTTTACACCTGACTGGAAGCAGCTGGGTGTGGATGCCAGCGTGGAAGAAGAAGATTGGACCATTTGATGGATTGTGGGTGTGGGGACAAGATCATGAACTTTTAATTGGAATTCCGATGTCATTTCCAGAATTGGGATTAACACAGATGTGCTAAGATGTCTGCTTTATTAAATTGGAACTTTAAGGATCGTTTTGCCTTGGACTCTGATTTAATTCTACATGATACTTGGAACGCTGACACACGTGCTTCCTACTGGACAGCTGATTTTCGTATCTCTGCTGTACATGTGCGGGGGTTCACGTGCGCATGAGCAGGGGGTGGAGGAGTGCAGGTGGGAGGGAGGAGCAGCGTGTCCTCCATGGCTCGTGTTTGGTCCAAGAAGGCTGCAAAGATGTTTGCTAGGCCCAAAATGGGGTGTGGGGCATTGACGCCTCCTCCCACGCAGCCCATTTCTGGTCCAAGGAGGCTGTAGGGAGGTCTGCTAGGCCCCCCAAAAAGGCACGGGGGGATCACGCACACATGAGTGGTGGATGGGGGAGCACGGAGGGTTCACATGTGCATGCGCAGAGAACAAGGCAAGTGAGGGAAGTTTGCACATGCATTGCATTATGAGTGTGGGCACATGTGCGCACAATGTAGTGCATGAGCTTTTGGCAAGAGGCAACAAAAAGGTTAGACATCACTGCTCTCCACCATTCTGGAGAGAAGAACTGTCCAATCTCTTCTTGAAAACCTGCAGTGATGGAGCACAAATTGGACTTTGCTGCAGGTCTGTAGAGTAGGAACAGGAAGAGTTCCTTCATATCCAGCTTCTGAATTTCACCTCTTCCGATAGAGGATGATATTTGGAGCTCAAGATGGAACTGAAGGAACTTTGGTGTTCTCTGAGTTGATTGTTTTCTTGCAGATGTTTCATTACACAAAGTTTACCCTAGGTAAATACCATCCAGTTACATTATTTGCACTGATGATGCTCCCTAGTTGGGTTCATGGAGAGCAATCAACATGATTAGGGGAGGCTAAAACATGCGATAAACCGTTGCAAGAACTGGGCATGGCTAGTCTAGTGAAGAGAAGGACCAGGGAAGATGCGATAGCAGTCTTCCAATATTTGAGAGGCTGCCACAGAAAGGAGGGGGTCAAGCTATTTCCCAAAGCACCTGAAGGCCAGACAAGGAAGAATGGGTGGAAACTTATCAAGGAGAGTTTCAACCTGGAAACAAGGAGGAACTTTCTGACAGTGAGAACAATCAACCAATGGAACAGAAGTTGCCTTTGGAAGTTGTGGGAGCTTCATCACTGGAGGCTTTCAAGAAGAGATTTGTCAGGCCTACAGCCGGTTCCTTTTAGGATCTTTGGCCTGCCACAGTAACATTCTTTTCTGCTATGCTGTTTCATTAGTGGGGAATTGGGAGGGGGAATTGTAAGGAGTAGAATGTGTTGTTGTCAAAATAAAATTCCTTTCTAGAAGCCCAAGGTCATCTTTTGTCTCTACACCTCTGAGCCTGACCAGAACTGGATGGGTGGAACTGCCAGCATGACAATGGAAGATTGGACCATGTGATGGACTTGTGGGTGTGGGGGCAAGATCATGAACTTTCAACTGGATGGGGAAACCTCAGGAAGCTCAGATTCGGGTTTCCCCCAGATATGCCAACATGACTCTCTTAATAATTGGAACTTAGAGCAATACTTTGCCTTGGACTCTGATTTAATTTTGGATGTTATTTGGAATACTGACAAGATTAGACTGCCATTTGTCAGAAATGGTGTAGGGTCTCCTGTTTGGGGGTGGGGTGGGGGTTGGATTAGATCAGTGGTGGGTTTCAAAATGTTTTAGAACCTCTTCTGTAGGTGTGGCCTGCTTTGTGGGAGTGGCTTGCCAGCCATGTGACCAGGTGGGAGTGGCTTGCCAGTCATGTGACCGAGTGGAAGTGGATTGGCAGTCATGTGACTGGGTGGGCATGGCCAACTTGTAAAATGTGGTGAAACTCTCTTAACAACACTCTTGCTTAGCAACCAAAATGTTGACTCAGAAACTCTGGCATTTGAAGCACGCAAGTCTTAAAGCTGTCAAGTTACAAAACCCTTGCACCCCTAACCCTTTAGGAAAAAAAACCCCAGGGGTGTTCAAACTTGACAGTTTTAAGACTTTAAGGATTAGATAGGACTCTTAGAGGCGGGTGGGGTGATTGGTGAGTCAGCCAATCAATGAGCAGTGGGCGGGGTAGCAATAGTAATAGCAGTTAGACTTATATACCACTTCATAGGGCTTTCAGCCCTCTCTAAGCGGTTTACAGAGTCAGCATATTGCCCCCAACAATCCGGGTCCTCATTTTACCCACCTCGGAAGGATGGAAGGCTGAGTCAACCCTGAGCCGGTGAGATTTGAACAGCCGAACTGCAGAACTGCAGTCAGCTGAAGTAGCCTGCAGTGCTGCATTTAACCACTGTGCCACCTCAGCTCAAGCG
Source organism: Thamnophis elegans (assembly GCF_009769535.1). NCBI lineage: Eukaryota > Metazoa > Chordata > Lepidosauria > Squamata > Natricidae > Thamnophis > Thamnophis elegans. Next base: position 43,058,608 of record NC_045553.1, read on the forward strand.
TGGTGCGGTTGGGCGGGGGGGGGGGGAAGCTGGAACCAGTTCTAAACAGCACAGTAGATTTCTGCAACCTTTTCTATAGAAGAGGTTAGAACTGGCAGGAACCCACCCCTGGACTAGATGACCTACCAGATCCCTTCCAACTCTGTTAATCTGAGTAATACCTGCAGGAAGCAATCAAACTCAGAGAGCACCAAGGACACCCCCATATCTCTTCTTCCTCTCAACCCGACTCACAGCTTTGCTTTTTAAAATAATTTTTGCTCTTTCGTGCCATCAGAGCTCTACGGGGACCCTCCGATGGCCACTGCTCCAGGTCCAGTCAGGTCACCAAGCCCCTCCCTCCCTCAACGGATAAAAGAAGCAGCGACCAGCATTTTGCCTCTATTTCCAAGGTGTCTCCCTTGGAGGCAGGATGTCGATCCAGATGGGATCTTGGTCTTTGAGGCGTATTGCAAGGTCACCCACATCTGCTCAACACCGAGAGCCAGAAAGGGAGCGATTTGAGCAGAAACCTCCGCCCGCCCTCTCTCTCTCTTGCCTGGAACCAATTTCCACTCTTTTTAATTCAATTCCTCTCCACCTGACCCCAGCGTGGTTGGAAGAGTGGAACTTCCCTTCCAGCCTAGCACCAATTACCAAGGTGTGAAAATGGAAGCTATGCCATTCAAGCAAGCCTAGCCAGGAAAGCAGAGGCTTTGCTGAACTCGTTCTTTCTTTCTTTCTTTCTTTCTTTCTTTCTTTTTCAAAGGCAGACTTCGTTCAAAGGCACTGCAGTTCCACCGTACAATGGTGGAGGAGGCCACGTGTGGCAGGCCTAGCGGTTGGCTGGCTTGATCAAAAAGAGGCCCAGGTGTGCCGTGTGGAGGCTCTGAGCCACGGCAGGAAACAGGAGTGTCCGTATCCAGAGATGGATCATCTGGGGTGGCAGAGGGTGGCATCCTAATAAGTGAGAAAGGTTCTTCTTTTCACTTTAAAGCTGTGCAAACAATCAGCCTACGCTGTTTCCCCCCGAAAATAAGACCTTCCTGGATAATAAGCCCAATCGGGCTTTTGAGTGCATGCACTAATATAAGGCCTCCCCCGAAAATAATCCCTCCCTGGAAATATTGCAACACAGCAGCAGCCACGAGGTGACCAAGCTCGCCATCTCCTGCACCTCAAAAATAATAAGATCACCCCGAAAATAAGCCCAAGCGCTTATTTTGGGGGTCAAAAGAATATAAGACCCCTTCTTATTTTCGGGAAAACACAGGAAATAATACAGTTTTCTTTGCCAAATTGTCTTGCAGAGCATGCAGGTTTTTTTTCAGAGTGCACAGGGATTTCTAGTTAGGCTGCTTGGGATTTCTATTGCTGGAGAAATCCAAAGGGGGGGGGGGAACTGATCTGGCTTAACACAGCAGCAAAAATTCCCAGGGCAGAAATTGTTTCTGATGCTTTCCCCTCTGGACCGAAGGAAAATATTGAGATGTTAGAAGCATCAGGGGCTGCCACAAAGAGGAGGGGAAACGGTTTGGTCGTCTCCTCGCTAAATAAATACTACATATCCCACCCTCCAACTTTGGGAATTTCCCCCAATTGTCTTCGGTTTGATGAGACCATTTGAAAGCAGAGGAAAGGAGAATAGGTAGAATACTGGCAAGAGGTGAGGCTTTGGAGTCTGGGTGGAGAGAGAGAGGGGGGAGGAGAGGGAAGGGAGGGGAAGAGAAGGGAAGAGAAGGCAGGAAGGCAGGAAGGAAAGAAGGAAGGCAGAAAAGAAGGCAGGAAGGAAGGCAGGCAGGAAGGAAGGAAGACAGGAAGAAAGGAAAGAAGAAAGGCAGAAAGGAAGGCAGGCACGAAGGATGGAAGGAAGGAAGGAAGGAAGGAAGGCAGAAAAGAAAGCAGGAAGGCAGGAAGGCAGGAAGGCAGGCAGGAAGGAAGACAGGAAGGAAGGAAAGAAGAAAGGCAGAAAGGAAGGCAGGCATGCAGGCAGGCAGGCAGGCAGGAAGGAAGGAAGGAAGGAAGGAAGGAAGGAAGGCAGAAAAGAAGGCAGGAAGGAAGGCAGGAAGGCAGGCAGGAAGGAAAGAAGACAGGAAGGAAGGAAAGAAGAAATGCATAAAGGAAGGAAGGAAGGAAGGAAGGAAGGAAGGAAGGAAGGAAGGAAGGAAGGAAGGAAGGAAGGAAGATATATTCAAAGGGATTCAATTCTGTAGGTTCACTCTTGAGACTCACCAGAAGGGAGACCTTGGGGGAAAGAATGGCAGATCAGCTAAGCCTTGATATGATTGGGAAGGACACCTTGTGGGTTTTGATGAAAGAGCTGAAAGAAAGAAATGTCATGGACCACAAAGTTCCATAATGGATTCTTATAAGCTTTTTCTCGGCGTCATTTTCACTGAATATTTTTTTTAAAAAAAACATATAGAATTAAGCAGCCCAGGGACTTTCTGGCTGCCTGTTATAAACACACTTGGAGACTTTTGAAAATCTTCAAGATCACTCTTAGGAGCTTCAGTAAAGGATGGTAGAAAGACAGTTCGTGTCGTGGTGAAGGCTGCAGGCTAGAACACCAGGAGACTGGGAGTTTTAGCCCCACATTTGGCATAAAGTAGTGGTGGGTTCCGGATCCCATTGCCACTGGTACAGTTGCAACAGGGCCCGGCATCCTCCACATGAATGCGTGCAGCATGTGCATGCCTCTTACTGTCCAGCGACGCCTCCGTGAGCCTCCGCGACACTTCAGCTGCTCGGCGGAGTGTTGCTCAGGCGCTGTACAGGCCGTTCGTATGCACGGAAGTGGCGAAGAGTTTAAAGACAGATAAGGAGCGTGGGTGAGCATGTGGGCCCTCCGGAGCACCGTACTGGACTGTTACCCGGTGCTCCGGGCAGGCATCGGTACACCCGTACCAGGGCAGACCGCCTGCAACCCACCACTGGCATAAAGCCAACTGGGTGACCTTGGGCCAGTCACTTTCTCTCAGCCCTAAGAAGGCAGCAATGGCAAACACTTGAACAGACTGAACAACCTTGCCAAGAAAATATAGAATATAGCAGGGAAATGTCCAGGCAGTCTCCAAAAACCAAACAGGGTTGAACAGAAACAACAACCAACAAACATGATGATTTTACTAGGAGTTTTTATAATATCTTTGCTCTACTATGCAGCTCTGCTGTTTTTCATCTCTCTGTTACAGTATTTTTTTTTTTTATTACAAAGAGGAGGAAGTGCTGTTTTATTCTCTCAAAACCCTTGTAAAGTTTGTTTGTTTTTTCCCTACAGATGTTTAGTAGAAGCCCATAAAACAACTCATTATCCCTCCCTACACCGACTTTGGTGTCCAACTTTGGCAACTTTAAGACCTTTAAGAGCAACCAAGATGATTAGGAGACTGGAGGCTAAAACATACAAAGAACAGTTGCAGGAACTGGCCATGGCTAGTCTAGTGAAGAGAAGGACCAGGGGAGAGATGATAGCAGTCTTCCAATATTTGAGGGGCTGCCGTAGAGGGGGTCAAGCTATTTTCCAAAGCACCCAAAGGCCAGACAAGGAATAATGAATGGAAACTGACCAAGGAGAGATTCAACCTGGAAATAAGGAGGAACTTTCTGACAGTAAGAACAATCAACCAATGGAATAGAAGTTGCCTTTGGAAGTTGTGGGTGCTTCATCCCTTGAGACATTCAAGAAGAGATTTGACTGCCATTTGTCAGAAATGGTGTGGGGTCTCCTGCTTGAGTGTGTGTGTGTGTGGGTTTAATGATGACTTCTAAGGTCCCTTCCAACTCTGTTAATCTGTTAAAACCTGTGGACTTCAACTCCCAGAATTCCCCAGCCCAGACAGGTTGAAGTCCACCAATACCTGTGGATGAGAACAGCTGTTTCACCATTGGCGTGGGAGCTTCATTTAGAGTTGCAATTGAAGACAGGAGCCGACAGAATGGGCTGCAAATCATAGAAAGGAGTCATTTGCATAGAAGGGGATGATTTGCATGGAAAGGGATGATTTGCATAGAAAGGGATGCAAATCTCTTCCTACCCTTGTGCCATATGGAAAGTTGAAAGGATAATTTTCAATTCCCCATGCCGCGGATGTCAAGGTTCATCATCCTCGTTTCCATCTTATTGTAACGGGGAAAAATGATTTATGAGTGAAATGGTTCCTATTTGAATGATGCCTCTCTGTAGCTGTGTGTTTTAAATCCAGATGATACTTGGGTTTCTGAACTTCAGTACTTTCTATTTACAGGTACTTCTTGACTTAGAACCACCCCTAGAGTGACTGCTCGAAGTTACAACAACACTAAAAAAGTGGGGGGGCTTCTGAGCATTTTTCACCCTTATGACGATTACAGCATTTATTCCAGCAGACTTTCAATATTTCAGGGGCTGCCACAAAGAAGAGAGGGGGTGGCGGTGTCAACCTGCTTTCCAAAGCACCAGAAGGCAGAACGAGAAGCAACGGATGGAAACTAATCAAGGAGAGAAGCAAGTTAGAACTAAGGAGAAATTTCTGGTGAGAACAATCGGCCAGTGGAATGACTTGCCTCCAGAGGTTGTGCAGGCTCCATCCCTAGAAATAGTGAAGAAGAGACTGGGATAGCCATTTGTTCAGGATGGCACAGGGTCTCCTGATTCAGTGCAGTTTGGACTAGACGTCGGGGTTCCAAGTAATGCCTCCCCTTCAATGAGAACTCTGAGGCAGGCATATTGCTCAAAGAACATTTCACTGTGACATACTATATCAAACTTTGGTGGAAAACTGGCTCTAAGTTCCCACCAGTTCAGAGATGGGTTCCTACCAGTTCGCACCTATTCGGTAGAACCGGTTCGTCAAATCTATTGAACCGGTTAGAAGAGGTTCCACCAGTGGACCCGGAAAGCAGGCCACACCTACAGAAGAGGTTCCAAAAATTTTAGAAACCCATCACTGGCAAGGATCTTGTAACTTGACAGCTTTGAGACTTGCATGCTTCAATGCCAGAGTTTCTGAATAGCTACTTGGACCGACCTAAGTACTAATTCATAATTTCATATCCAGTCACATGGGTGGTAAGCCACTCCCACAAAGGAGGCCACACCCACAGAGTAGGTTCCAACAATTTTTGAAACCCACCACTGCACCAGTTTTACACCCAGTTAAAAGTAAAGCTTTGTTACTCCCCTCCCAAAGTCTCCAGTCACATTGTCCAATCAACAGGTAGTCCAGAATTGCTAGGCGACTTCAGTCTCCACTTTTCGAACACCTGCACAGACGGCCTTGATTCCCAGGGGAAAAAGAGTTTTGTTTAATCTAAAATGCCCCAGCTGTCTCTACACCCCATTCCCTGGCCCCTTCGCTCCAGGCTGTGTCAGCCCTGAAGCAATGCAAAGAGAAACCTCCTCCGAGCAGGGGTCAGCAACCTTAAACTCTCACAGAGCCATTTGGACCTGTTTCCCATAGAAAAAAAAACACTGGGAGCTACAAAACCCTCCCCACTGCCTGACTATTTAGTTGAATTAAACATTCTGTTGTTTTTTTTCCTGAAACTTTTTCTTGGGTTTATCCATGGCTGGCCTACCTGGGATCGCAAAGCTCAATAAATTGCTTTCCGGCATGTGTCACACATTGGCGGTTGTGAGGAATATGTTGAGCGACAGGCAGCTGCAGCAGAGGGATTAAAAAGGCACAGGCAGCTTCAGAGCCGCAGGTTGCTGACCCCTGCCTTAGAGGAAAGCTACAAAAAGGAAACAGTCACAGTTAGGCCAGCTTCAGGGTTGATCTAGAAGACCTATAGCAATAGCAGTTAGACTTATATACCGCTTCATAGGGCTTTCGGCCCTCTCTAAGCGATTTACAGAGTCAGCATATCACCCCCACAATCTGGGTCCTCATTTTACCCACCTCAGAAGGATGAAAGGCTGAGTCAACCCTGAGCCGGTGAGATTTGAACAGCCGAACTGCAGTACTGCAGTCAGCTGAAGTAGCCTGCAGTGCTGCAGTTAACCACTGCGCCACCTTGGCTCTCAAGACCTCCAAGATCTCTTCCAACTCTAGTTTCCTTTTGAAGAGTGGCTTTCTTTCAACTTGAAAATGTTGGTTTGTTTCTTCTTTTAATGACAAGAGGTTTACCTATACCTTTCATAAACATGAAGCTATCTCCATTTTAAGAGCCAAGGTGGCGCAGTGGTTAAATGCAGCACTGCAGGCTACTGCTAGATCAGCAGGTCAGCGGTTCAAATCTCACCGGCTCAGGGTTGACTCAGCCTTCCATCCTTCCGAGGTGGGTAAAATGAGGACCCAGATTGTTGGGGGCAATATGCTGACTCTCTGTAAACCGCTTAGAGAGGCCTGAAGGCCTATGAAGCGGTATATAAGTCTACTGCTATTGCTATTAAGGTCTCACCCTGATGACCCCCCCCCCGCTTTCTCCAGCCCCATTGAAGCCCCAGTTTTCATCTCCCATAAATTTTCCAACTTCGCAAACAGCCCCGTGTGTCCTCTCCATCGCGGAGATGCCTTTGACACTAATTGCTCGATGAGATGTGTGCACAAGGAGCAACATCTTATTAAAACTGAAATATATCAGGCTGTCCACTTATTGCTTCTTGATAAAGATGAACTATCCCAACTACACAGGAAGGCTGGCGCAGAAATTGAATAGCCATCTCTAAGCATCTCTCCATCCCCACAGTTCGCAAAGCGAAAGGTCAGGTTTTCCTAAAATCTGTTTTCAGTTCCTTAAATTGGATGTCGCAATCTGCTGCTGAGTCTGGAGGGTGAGCAGAGATGGAGTCACGAGAGTTTCTTCTCTCTCTGCCTCTTCCATGGATTTCTTTCCTCGGTTTGGCCTCTCTGTCAATCATCTCTTTTGTTGTGTTTACTTAGTCATTTTTTATACAGCGGCAATTACTTTATAAAGGCAGTGAACATGTTCCTTTCTCTTCCCATTTTGACCCACAACAACAATCCTTTGAGGTGGGTTGGACTGGGAGAAAGGGACTGGCCCAAGGTCACTCAGCTAGTTTCCATGCCTGAGGTGGGACTAGAACTCCCATCTCCTGGTGATTGGCTCAAAATCACCCCGCTGGCGTCCATGCCTGAGGTGGGATTAGAACTCCAATCTCCTGGTGATTAGACCAAAGTCACCCCGCTAGCTTCCATGCCTGAGGTGGGACTAGAACTCACCATCTCCTGGTGTTTAGCCCAAAGTCACCCAGCTGGCTTCCATGCCTGAGGTGGGACTAGAGCTCCCATCTCCTGGTGATTAGCTGAAAGTCACCCAGCTGGGCTTCGATGCCTGAGGTGGGACTAGAACTCACTATCTCCTGGTTTTTAGGCCAGCACCTTAACCACAACACCAACATAGCCAACCAGGAAGATATGAATGAAAATATTGAGAATTGTTTTCTGGAAGGCCATCCCTTCGTATTGTTAAAAAGGGAGGCCTGCAAACCTCCAGGCCGAGGGATGTGCTTGAGGTTTGAGGGCCTTGCTGGCAAAACACAACCCATCTTGTGCTTCGTTCCCGGCGTCCGTGCTTGCAGAGCCCTTGGACTAAAGCCTGAGGAAACAGATGGAGCTGGATCATCTCATTCTGCTAGAGAGGAACAAAACTCCCTTGAATAAAACATGCACCTTCCTTCCAGCAAGAGAATCATTAAAAAAGCAACATTCCTTCCCAGCTCCCCTCCACATTTCTACCAAATGAGCCTCATAGTGTTATTCCAGGTAGACCCCAGTTGCAACCCTCATAGTTGCAACATTTATGGGTGTCCCGCTTGCTAGCTTTCCATTTATTCACCTGGATCCCGAAATCTGAGCACCTCTTTTTGCCAAATCCGTTCTGGTCCTTCTGCAGGTGAACCAACTATCATCTTTTCAATCAACGAATGGACGGACAGATGGATGGATGATAGATAGACGGACGGATGGACAGAGAGACAGACAGAGAGACAGGCAAAGCCGGAGGGGCGAGGGAGGGCTGGTGAGAAACAATGGGGAAAGAGGACAATGGGACGGAAAAGAATCACACAATTGGAAAGGACCTAGGAGGTCTTCTAGTCCAACCCACTGCTCAGGCAGGAAGTCCTATACCATTTCAGGCAAATTCCAATCCCTTCTTAAAAACCTCCAGTATTGGAGCACCCACAACTTCCAGAGGGCAGCCATTTCACTGATTAATTGTTATTCCCTGTCCGGAGGTCTCTCCTTCCATCCTTCCAAGGTGGGTAGATTATTGGGGGAAATATGCTGACTCTGTAAACTGCTTAGAGAGGGCTGTAAACAGAGGTAGGTTCCTACCAGTTCGCACCTATTCGGTAGAACCGCTTCGTCAAATCTACTGAACCGGTTAGAAGAGGTTCCACCAGTGGACCCAGAAAGCAGGCCACACCTACAGAAGAGGTTCCAAAAGTTTTTGAAGCCCACCACTGGTCCTTGGATATGATTATTCTACACTATCATGCTCATATTTATAAAACTCAGTGCCTCTGTGAAAGGTAAGGATGACTACTGCGTTTGTGGTGCAATCAGAACATTGCGTGTGTTGAAGTTGTTTTAACGCAAACCAAAGATGCCTCTTAAAAAACAAGTTTACATCATATTCTTATGCATGCCAGTGCTGTGTGTGAGGTAATTTAAGGTGGTTTTGACAAGTGTCGTCGACATCTTCATATTCGGTCACATGGGTGGCAAGCCACTCCCATCCGGTCACATGGGTGGCAAGCCACTCCCACAAAGGAGGCCACACCCACAGAGTGGGTTCGAACAATTTTTGAAACCCATCACTGGCTGTAAAGCACAGAGAAGCGGTATAAACTGTAAGTCTAAGGGCTATGGCTATTTCCCTCCTTCCCTCCCTTCCTTTCCTTCACAGTGGTTAAAAAGAGCCGAGGTGGCGCAGTGGTTAAATGCAGCACTGCAGGCGACTTCAGCTGACTGCAGTTCTGCAGTTCGGCTGTTCAAATCTCACCGGCTCAGGGTTGACTCATCCTTCCATCCTTCCGAGGTGGGTAAAATGAGGATCCGGATTGTTGTTGGGGGCAATATGCTGACTCTGTAAACCGCTTAGAGAGGGCTAAAAGCCCTATGAAGCAGTATATAAGTCTAACTGCTATTGCTATTAATGCAGCATGGCAGGCTAATTCTTCCCATAACCAGGAGTTCGATCCTGAGCAGCTCCAAGTTGACTCAGCCTTCCATCCTTTCCGAGGTGGGTAAAATAAGGACCCAGTTTATTTGGGGACCAATATGGTGACCCTGTAAACTGCTTAAAGAGGGCTGTAAAAGCAGTGTGAAGCTGTATATAAGTCTAAGGGCTATTGCTAATTCCAGATTGCTTCTTCTCCTTCGATTTCTTTCCCTCCATTGCTTCCTCTCTTGTCTTCAGTTGCTTTGTCAATAGCTTGACTTCTTTGTGGCAACCAGTGGTGGGTTCCTAATGGTTCGGCCTGGTTCGGCCAAACCAGTAGTGGTTTGGTATCCTGGGTCACTATTTTTCATTTTTTTACAGTTTTGCGCATGCACAGACCTATCTATGTGCAAATGCGCACCTGTGCACCGAATTTGCACGCGCAGCATACTCATGTCGGCAGCAACCCACCCCTGGTGGCCAGCCACCAAGCCATGAGTCTACCATAGGTTTCCTCCTAAGCCAACCAGCCAATTTTTGTTAGCCACACAATCCTTTGCATAAAGCAGGGGCGGAGGGTGGAGGTGGGGGGGCAAAGCTCCCTTTGCAAGTTTCTTATTTATGACAAAGCAGATATGAAAGCGCGAAGCGTTCCCTCCCTTCCTTTTCCTCCTGTCAAATATTATAATCATCTCCTTGCCTGTTGTACAATCAAAGGCTGGCCTATATTCACTGGAGCTCTTGCCATACGCTACATGCATAGCAACAAGTAAGAGAAACAAAAGGCCGAAGTAAACAGCCAGAGGAGGAGAGAGAAATGGCTGGCAAGTGGACAGTGGGAGAACGTTTCAAGGCAGTTGTGTGTGTGTGTTCGTGTGTCGGTCTTCTGCGTGTGTGGAAACTAACCCCCTTCTTCTGCTTTGCCAGTCACCCTGTTTCTGCTCCAGCGGCTTTCTTGAACACCGCGTCCGAAACGTTCTCTTTATATCTCTCGGCACAAAAAAAAATACTACGCAGATGCATGTACAAACCAAAGGAAATTTGCTCAGGCTATAGTAGACATCTCTCTCTCTCTCTCTCTCTCTCTCTCTCTCTCTCTCTCTCTCTCTCTCGTGTGTGTGTGTGTGTGTGTGTCTTTATGTCTGTGTGTGTCCCTCTGTATCTCTGTCTCTCTGTCTCTCCGTCTCTCACCCTCCCTGCCTGCCTGCCTGCCTCCCTGCCAGCCTGTATTCAGCTGCCACGGAGGTTACAAACACAGCCCACCCTGATTTCCTTGCTTGATAAGAAATATTTCATTTAGATTTTTTTTAAGCTTTGCAGCAGTGATTTTGCTTTCACAATGAAACATCCTGGCCTCCTTTTGTCATTGTTGGTTACAACTCATTTCTCTTCTAGGTGTAGATTCGCAGCAGATCCTTTTTATTAGGGTGCTAATACAATCCAGTTGATTTACTTGCAAATTAAACAAAAATTCAAAATGTTTGTAGCTGTTTCCATTCCCCATTATTCCTAATAGAGAATTCCTTTATAAATCTTCTTACAATTTAGGAACCTGTCAAGGAAAACTGCCCAGGAATATATATATTAGATAGATAGATAGATATAATATATATATTAGATTTTTACAACCCCTGGTAAGCCCCAATTATGGGAGGAAGCTAACTGCTTCCATCATGTGTCAATCGGCTCGTCACAAGAGTCCATCACGACAGAAACCCAATATTTTTACTGTTGCCTTTGTTATATTTGTGTTTTTTTTTAAATTTGTGCTGATAAATAAATAGTCTCCCTTTATTTACTTTATTTACTAGTCTCCCTTTATTTATTTATCAGCACAAATGTCTGTGTGTATGGCTATGGCTATGGCTATGGCTATGGCTATGGATTGATATATATATATATATATATATATATATATATATATATATATATATATATATATATATATATATCAAATTTATAATTTCATTTTCCATCTGTTATTCTATTTTACTATAAGTGGCATGCATCCTCAAATTCAATTTTTATATAATAAGTATTTAACTTAATTAGTTATCCACAATTAATAATGTTGATATAATCCCATCACATTTTAGTTAGTTTACATACCATTAACCATGTTGACACATTTCACTTTCGTCTACTAATGTATCCCTTCTTTCCTTTCCTCCTCTTGTAACCATTTTCTCTTGGTCTCTCAAGAGATTTCCCTTCTTTTATGTTCTCTTCTTTCCACCTATTCACCTGGCTTCTTCTTTTTCTTTCTCTTATTTTTATTTTACCGGTAAATTCATGTTAAAATTGCAGCTCTTATTGTTTGTACAAGCCTTCAGGAATCTATCTCTTCTTCAGGTATTTTGCTAAACGATTTGTGTTTATTGTGCTTATTTGAGACTAGCTACATTTTATTTGGTGTTAGCTTTTGTTGCTGCTGAGTTCCAAGAAGAGAGTGGAATGTCAAAATCCATTCAAAATGGAAAGCAGAGATGACATTTATTTTTTAACATTTATTTAATCAACCAGAGTGGGAACTGTAACTGAATCAGCACCAGAAGGAGAGAACTAAGTTATTTCAAATCCATCTGGACCTCTGCTCCATTTGTAACTTTCACAATCAAAGTTCTAATCACAACTGTTTATTTCAAAATATTCTTTGTTAAGCCCTTAAACTTGCAGTTAGACTTCCCTTTTGCTAAATGCCGAAGGAAACTCACCTGGTGCTGTAAACTTATCGATCCAATGGTTTCTAACCTAATAGCTGAAAAGCAGCTAGCAAGAAATTTCTTAAAGTGATTAGAAAAGGAATAGGCTAACCCGTTGTCTTTTGAAAGGCATCAACCATGGTTTAAGTAAGGTGGGTTTCTCTCGTTTTCCAGGGCTTTAAATCTACTGGAGAACACTTGCAGCCTTCTTGCAAGGAGCATTTGTGGGTGATCTCAAGTCTTCTCCAGGTCCAGAAAGGAATTAGAAAAAGCCAGTGTACTAGCTAGCTTTTCATTCCACCATGGTCATCAGATGTTCCCCAGTACATCAATTGCACTGTTCCTTCTGCATAGATTAACCTTGGCTGATGTCAAAAAGATTGATCAACATCAAATCCAAATAATCCTTAGAGTAATCCTTGGAAGGAAGGCTATCAGGAATTACCCCAGAGCTGTAAACTGGACTAGGAGAGAAAACCATCCGAGAAGATAGTAATGGCAAGCATATTGCAGCCAAGAAAACTACATGACTGTATCCATAAAGACACACACACAAACAATGGAAAAAAATGCCAGTGACTTGTTGAATATTAAAATTCCATTTTTCTCCTTTTCAGCAATGCAATCTGCTAACCCATTTTTTGTGGCTCAATGGAATTGCACGTAAGCAAACAACCGAAAATGAAATCTTCATGCCAATTTTTTTCTTTATATTTGTATATTTGAAGGTACCAGGACTCCGCCATGAGCTAACAAAAGCTTCTTTTTCACATGTGAGAATAAAAGACTTTGCAATAAAAGCATTAAGTATATAGCAGAATGAATTAAACATCCTCCTGACACCTACCATATCCATGAACATGACATATTAATTATATTAGTCACCTAAATATTTAAAGTGGCTTGTTCAGCCCACAGTCTATTTCTGCAAGTTGTCAATTCATGCAAGTTTCCTGAAGTGCAGGAAAGTTTCCTCCTACACCCCCCCCCCAGCACCCCCTCCCCCAGTGCAAAACAAACTCAGAAGCTGAGGTCACTTTTATAGGAGTCCAGGTTTCCCATAAGAAAGCAATTGGGCCAACAGTAGTTTTTCTATGCTTATATGCAAGAGTTTAACGGAAGATTTGGCTGTCCATTTTTTCAGCAGTAGAGGTTGCCAAAGAATGTCTGTGCTACTCACAGGAAAGTGGGCTTCACGTCCACTAAATGTTTAGAAAGGCAGGGAAACACCCTTGTGGTCTGTCTTATTTCTGGTCCAAAAATAGAAGAGAATTTTGTAGCTCAATGTTGGAATGTGGGGTCCTTGGTGCTCTCTGAGCTTGGTGGTTTTCTTACAGACGTTCCATGACCCACTGGATAGCATCATCAGTACTAGAGGGGAAGGGGCTTTAGAATAGAATAGAATAGAATGGAATGGAATGGAATGGAATAGAAGAGTTGGAAGGGACCTTGGAGGTCTTCTAGTCCAACCCCCGCCTAGGCAGGAAACCAGTGGTGGGTTTCAAAAATTGTTCAAACCTACTCTGTGGGTGTGGCCTCCTTTGTGGGAGTGGCTTGCCACCCATGTGACCGGATGGGAGTGGCTTGCCGCCCATGTGAACAGATATGAAGATGCCGACGACACTTGTCAGAACCACCTTAAATTACCTCACACACAGCACTGGCATGCATAAGAATAGGATGTAAACTTGTTTTTTAAAAGGCATCTTTGGTTTGCGTTAAAACAATTTCAGCACACGCAATGTTCTGATTGCACCACAAACGCAGTAGTCATCCTTACCTTTCACAGAGGCCCTGAGTTTTATAAATATGAGCATGATAGTGTAGAATAATCATATCCAAGGACCAGTGGTGGGTTTCAAAACTTTTTGGAACCTCTTCTGTAGGTGTGGCCTGCTTTCCGGGTCCACTGGTGGAACCTCTTCTAATCGGTTTGGTAGATTTGACGAACCGGTTCTACCGAATAGGTGCGAACTGGTAGGAACCCACCTCTGCAGGAAACCCTACACCACTCCAGACAAATGATTATCCAACATCTTCTTAAAAGCTTCCAGTGTTGGGGCATTCACAACTTCTGGAGGCAAGCTGTTCCACTAATTAATTGTTCTAACTGTCAGGAAATTTCTCCTTAGTTCTAAGTTGCTTCTGTCCTTGATTAGTTTCCACCCATTGCTTCTTGTCCTGCCCTCAGATGCTTTGGAGAATAGTTTGACTCCCTATTCTTTGGGGCAGCCCCTGAGATATTGGAAGACTGCTGTCCTGCCTCCTGCTCTCATGTCTCCTGAATAAAAGCAAATGCCACTTTCTTCTAGCACTGACAATGCTACCTGGTTGGGTAATGAAATGTGTGCAAGAAAACAACCAAGCTCAGAGACCACTAAGGACTTCACAGGTACATATGCATGGATTTTGCAGCTCATCCGACACCGTGATATCCTGATACACAGCAATGGATGACAGTAATGGAGTCTCTACAGAACACGAGTAGGGATGAATATAACTTTGTCTTATTAACTGCCAAAGTAATGTAAGAAAAAAAAAACTTTGACAGTGATGGCTTCCCAAAACGTGCCCTCGAGGTTGCTAAAGTGGAATTGGCTTTTCATTTAACGACACATTGCTCCTTTACCCTAAACGAAGACATACACCCTGGGGTGAATCAGAGCTGTATGTACATCAGCTACAGAGTTTAGCCTTTCTCTGAGTTAGTTCACACTGAAATTCTCACCCTAACATTAACATAGATACCTTATGTAGCAATGTTATTATTTAAACGGTTACTATAGCATCCAGCAAGGCCCCATTTTCAATTTAAAGCGCACATCTACCTTTAAAGAGCATATAGCGGGTGATAGGAAAAACCCAGAAGAGCATCTGTCAATGAAAAGAGATAACATTGTGCTAGCTGGATGAATAGTTCAATGTGCTATAAAGGTAAAGGTTCCTCTCGCACATACGTGCTAGTTGTTCCCAACTCTAGGGGGCAGTGCTCATCTCCATTTCAAAGCCAAACCGTTGTATGAAGACATCCCTGTGGTCATGTGGCCAGCATGACTAAATGCCGAAAGGGCATGGAACACTGTTACCTTCCCACCAAAGGTGGTCCCTATTTTTCTACTTGCATTTTTACATGCTTTCAAACTGCTAGGTTGGCAGAAGCTGGGAGCTCACTCTTTTATGTGGCACTAGGGATTCGAACCCCTGATCTCCTGACCTTTCTGATCGACGAGCTCAGTGTCTTAGCCACTGAGCCACTATGTCCCTCTACAATGTGCTATGGATGTTTTTTATATAAGAAGTAATGATGGGGGGAGAGAGAGAGAGAGAGAGAGAGAGAGAGAGAGAGAGAGAGAGAGAGAGAGAGAGAGAGAAGGATCCATAATAAGTTGATTAATCACCTTGCTCAGAACATTTATATCATATAAAAACTCATAAAGACGGTGAATGGGCTCACTTGCCTAATATGTGAGGCCAGCCAGAAGTTTTCAAATAAGGCAAGTTAACTATTTATTGTAAGGCTGCAAGAGTTACCAGTACTCTGCTATTAAGTGATGGTAGCTCCATCATTAACCAAGCATGTAGGAAAGAAATGAATTTATTCAATAGCAATAGTAATAGTGCTTAGACTTACATACCTCTTCAGAGTGCTTTACAGCCCTAAGAGTCAACATCCTGCCCTCAACAATCTGGGACCTCATTTTACTAACCTCGGAAGGATGAAAGGCTAAATCAACCTTGAACCAGTCAGGATCGAACTGCTGGCTGTAGGCAGAGTTTGCCTGCCATACTGCATTCTAACTACTGTGCCACCAGTGCTTTTCCTCACTAACTTCTGGAAATAAACAACCAAGCTCAGAGAGCATCAAGGACAACACAAATCTAAAAAGTCCTGGACATCAAGGTGGAGTCAGTAGATGACCTTCTAAGCTTCATTGACTTCTTTGATCATCATTCTTAGTCATGGTGATCCCTGATAAGGGGTGATGAGAGCTGCAATCCAACATCATCTGAAAGTCTACATGTTGCTCAGATCATTAAGTAGAGATGGAGAGCAGTAATGAGAGGTGTCCTTTTGGGGTATCATTGCTAGAATTTGTGGGGGACAAAATGTGATGAGTTTGGTTCATGGTGGCCCCATCTCTTTTCATCTGACCTTATCCCTGTGGATTTGTCAGCGTCTCAGCCAAACCTGATGGATCATCACAGATGCACTAGAACTGAAGGGGAAAATACAATAAACCGCAAAGAAGATTCCCATGGGTATCATACCTATTTGTGAGCCCAGGAGAAAAAGGTCTCTCATGAAGAAAAACAGCTAGACCTAACAGGAGTCCTGTTAGAGGAACCTGATGATCTTGAGCACAGTTGGAGAACCAAAAGCATGGGCAATCTCCATGGCCCAGTCTTTCTAATTTAGTTTGTTGAGCTCTGATACACAGAGATCTATGGTTGTCCATAGTTTCATGAGTTGGTAGAAGCAGAAAATCCATCCTTCCTGTTGTGGTCTGCAGAGCTGGCAGTAGAGTTGGACAATGCGGAGGTTGGGGAGGAACATGGGCCAGTACTGGAGTCTGGGGAAAGCTCAGATGAGGGCTCTGCATCAGAGGCAGAGAGGGGGCCAGGGCCATCTGGTGGTTTTGTGCTGCCTCCAGAGTCTCCGGAGTCTGACATCAGTGAGGCAGAAGAACAGTGTGAGCCTGTTCCCACTGTGTGCATACACAGGGCTTCCAGAAGGCAAGAAGAATTAAGACAAAAAGGGCAACTCGGGAGTAAGGCTTGGAAATGTTTGCCCCTCCCATAAGACATAAAAGAGGAACAAACATACGTGAGCCTTTGCAGGAAGCAATTAGTTCATGTAGTCAGTTCAAGCTCTTAGAAGTCCTGTTTGACTCTGTGCTACATTTGGCCTTGCAAAACTAATTGGCAGTTAGGTCTCTGGCAGTGTTTCAAGGGAGATAAAGGTGGGCGCTTATCAACATTACCCGGCAAGACTGTGGCAACTCGAGCAGACATCTGTCGGAATCTTCACAGACTGTTTGTGAATCATTATGGGCTGGGAATGACCATAATTCACAGCCGTCTAAATAAAAAGTGGTTTTGGGGACTAAATCTGTGATTTATGCTGTCTCAGAACACTTCCAGGACATTTGTTCTCATTCCTTAACGCTACCAACATTTCAGAGGTGGGTTTCTACCAGTTTGCACCTATTCGGTAGAACCGGTTCGTCAAATTTACCGAACCGGTTAGAAGAGGTTCCACCAGTGGACCCAGAAAGCAGGCCACACCTACAGAAGAGGTTCCAAAAATTTTTGAAACCCACCACTGGCAAGGATCTTGTAACTTGACAGCTTTAAGACTTGTATGCTTCAATGCCAGAGTTTCTGAATAGCTACTTGGACCGACCTAAGTACTAATTCATAATTTCATATCTGGTCACATGGGTGGCAAGCCACTCCCACAAAGGAGGCCACACCCACAGAGTAGGTTCCAACAATTTTTGAAACCCACCACTGCAACATTCCCATCCTATGATTGGCAAAACATGCAATCGAACTCTATGCATATCCGTTCTGATGCATTTCTTCACCGTGGAAAGAGAAAACAACATTTATCAAAAGATGCCTAGAAAGAGGCATTTTTATCCAGGGATGGGGAAGCAATTCATTTCTTAAGGGGAATGGTGACAAGCCATGGAACCCAAGGGACTTGCCCTAACTCAGAAGAACGACAGCAAATCCGTAGACAGAAATCAAGAGTTGAAGAACCTCCTTAGCATCTTCAAAGGGTGGCGGCACAAACCACTAATTAATCCCAGCGAGGTGGGGGGAAGCATTGTAGCAAAGTTGTGGGCTACAGTTGTCATGGTGCCAATCAAAAAACGCTGCCACAGTGACAGCTGAGAGTGTTTGTTTTTTTTCGGTTTCCTGAGCTCACAAGTCCCCAAACAACGAAGAGGGAGCAGAAGTCTTCTTGAAACAGCATAAGCTGAATTCTCCCAGGACTTGGATTTGACTTA